>NC_045456.1:4864271-4996771 GCF_002776525.5 Piliocolobus tephrosceles
TTTGAGACAGAGTCTCGCTCTGTCACCCAGACTGGAGTGCAGTGGCGCAACCTCCGCCTCCTGGGTTCAAACGATTCTCGTGCCTCAGCCTCCCAAGTAGCTGGGATTACAGGCATGTGCCACCATGCCTGGCTGATTTTTGTATTTTTTTGTAGAGATGGGGTTTTGTCATGGTGCCCAGGCTGGTCTCGAACTCCTGGCCTAAGTGATAGGCCCGCCTCGGCCTCCCAAAGTGCTGGGATTACAGGTATGAGTCACTGTGCCCGGCCAATAATGATGATCTTGTTCTTTCTGTTTAATTTTACTGTCCCCAGCTTCTTAGCATCTGGGGATGTTTTTCCTGGCAGATATTCACTTACCATGACTTCTTCCAGAAGGGGTGTTGGTAGCTTTCATGTGACTATTTCTATTTCACTTTTCCATGTAACGAGTGATGCTGTTGGATTTCTCTTTTATTAATTCGATTTTTTCTGTCTCATCCTTTTGCTTTAGCCACATTGGGATTATCGTCTACCGAGGTATGTAACAGTAAGGAGGCTGGAATGTACAGGCATAGTGCTTTTGAAAATTTTCCCAACCAGAAATAACGTACAGGACTATCACTTTGTTTGTTTGTTTTTAAATGTATTTTGAAATACATTTTGGCTGGGCATGGTGGCTCATGCCTGTAATCCCAGCACTTTGGGAGGCGGAGGCAGGCAGATCACTTGAGGTCAGGAGTTCGAGACCAGCCTGGCCAACATGATGAAACCCTGTCTCTACTTAAAAATTTTAAAAATTAGCCAGGTGTGGTGGTACACACCTGTAATCCTAGCTACTCAGGGGGCTGAGGCAAGAGAATCGCTTGAACCCAGGAGGCAGAGGCTGCAGTGAGCCAAGATCACACCACTGCACTCCAGCCTGGGCGACAGAGCGAGACTCTGTCTCAAAAAATATAAATAAAGTATTTTTTTGGTGATGGTAGCAGTAGCACATTTGACCTAGGCAAGCTCCACGACTGGTGTTTGAATGAGAGAATGAAAATAAAGCAGGTCTTCAGTCAGATGGCACAATCTTGAATCTATCTCCACATAGGAACTTCCAGGGGATATGAAGAGTCTAAACTTGGATTGGGGCTCCCCAAACTTCCGAAGACACTATAATGGGGTGAACGGTGCCCTCTAGATGGGTGTATCTGTGAGATTATTAGTTGGTCGCCCAGGGTGGCAGACATTTACTTATTTAGAACCGAAGATGAGTGGTAGCTGTGTGTATTAAGGCTGGATTAATAGCTCAATTTGGCCATTGCAGCAAAGCTGCTATAGACGATGCATAAGGAATGAGTGTGATCACTCCAGGGGTGGCAACCACAGTTGCCTTTGACCATGACTTTTCTGCCCTGCCTCTCTGGTTGGCTGCAGGATGAAGGCGAGGACCCCTGGTACCAAAAAGCATGCAAGTGTGATTGCCAAGGAGGACCCAATGCTCTGTGGTCTGCAGGTGCCACCTCCTTGGACTGCATACCAGGTGAGTATCCCCTGCCCTTGGGATGGAACAGTCATTGGGAACACCCCATTTCTCTTCCTTTTTCCCACTCAGCTGAATTAACCTCCTGAACGCTACCCCCATCTTTAGAATGAAAGATGAATGGTAGCTGTGTGTATTTATTTATTACTATTATTAAGCCTATGTTAATGTGGGTTTTCTCCAGTTGTCCTCTGAACTTCGAATCTCACACTGGTCCCTGCTTCAACAAATAGTGTGATGTCAGTGTCCAGAAATAGCTCCCTAGATCTCCATGTCTCCAGGTTGGGATGGTAGGATGGGACCTAACTTTCAATGAAATCGATGAATGGGACTGATTGAAAATAAATCAATGGGTGGACGGGCACAGTGGCCCACGCCTGTAATCCCAGCACTTTGGGAGACCGAGGCGGGTGGACTGCTTGAGCTCAGGAGTTTGAGATTCACCTGGGCAACATGGTGACACCTTGTACTAAAAACACAAAAATTATCCGGGTGTGGTGGCTTGCACCTGTAGTCCCAGCTATTCAGGAGGCTGAGGTGGGAGCATTGCTTGAACCTGGGAGGTGGAGGTTGCAGTGAGTAGTGATCTCGTACCACTGCACTCCGGCCTGGATGACAGAGCAAGAGGCTGTCTCAAAAAAAAAAAAAAAAAAAAACGGGAAAGAAAAGACATTAATGCTAGTCAGCCTGGAATTTTGAAAAGAGCACAGGCTCTGGAGCCAGGAAGATGAGGGCTGGAATCCTGGCTGTGTCACATCTGAACTCTGGGACTGCCACTGTTTTCCTTGTCTGTCCAATGGAGGTGATGATAATACCATGTCTGGATACTGCTTGTTCACCAAACAGCCACGTGCTTCCCTCCCATTGCCCAGTCCCCTTGTAATTAATCAGGTGGTGCCATCCAAACAGCTCCAGCCAAAGTGAGCAGGCCACTTCCAAAATGGCACTGAAGGGCTGGCACTCAACTCTCTGGCTCTCCCTTTCCTGCTGTGAAGCCACCTGTTGAGATAGTGGCTTTTCCTGCAACCTGGTCTAAGGCTGATCACGTGGAGCAGAACCCCCTGCCTACCCACGGTAGACCAGTCGCCTGAGTGAAAAATAAACCTGTGTTTTGTGGAGCCTCTGAAATTTCCAGGCCAATTTGTTCTGCAGCTGATGTAGCCTACGTCTAAGACAGGGCCCAGCAAACTTTGTAAAGGAGGAGTAAGGAAATATTTGTGGCTTTGTGGACAAAATAGTCTGTCACAACTAGTCCATTCTGCCCTTGTGTTGGAAAGCAGTCATAAACAATATGTAAATGCTTAAGCATGGCTGGGTTCCAATAAAACTTTATTTACAAAACAAGCAGAGGGCCAGATGTGGCCCATGGGTCATAGTCTGTTGACCTCTGCTCTACGGGGTTGTCAACAAGGAATAAATAAGATGAGGCATTAAAGCAGCCTGTGGGGTACTAGCACACTGTTGAATAAAGGTTGGTTTCTTTTCTACCAGCCTCCTAAGAGCTCACACTCTGAGGAGGGAGTGAACAGATCCAATTTTCAGAGGCTTGGGCAGTCCCTGCAAATATTTGCAATGCTTAAATCCTTTCCATGCTCAGAGCTTGTTTTGCATGAAACTGGCCTTGCTGCCTCTCCAGGGTTATGATGGTATCGTGCCACTTCATTTACTTTACACAATTGCTTAATAATAGCTTCACCAGAGACAGGTTTGTGTGTCTGTGTGTGAGGCTCTTTTCATTATTTCATTAAATTTGCATTAAAAAAGCAAACTGCAATGTGTGTGTGGGAGGGTAGGGTACAATGGCTTCTACTGCGGGATTTTCCTATTTTCTGAAGGGGAAGTCATTTCTGAACTAAGTTTGTTTTCCAAGGGAACTGTAGGGTCCCAATCGTGAGGAAACCGATGGGCTTTTCCTATGGGACATCCCATCAGGCTCCATGGCATGAGCTCATGCAGCCATTAAATGTTGGTATGATTGACTCAGTCAATATTGACGCACCCTCATTCCATTTATAACTCAATTCACCCGTCTTTCAACATGTGCCTATGATGTGTCAGGCACTGACAAGGAGACAGAAATGAAGGCATTGTCTCCACCTTAGAGAAATTTACCATTTAGTGGTAACGAATGTTCTTTTCACTAGAGACATGAGACCTCCTGGAATTCCATTCCAACTAAGTTCTGTCTAAGAAGAAATTGAAAAGACATTGTTTATGTGGATTGGCTTCATTGACCCAATCAAGTTTGACACTTCAAGAATGGCCATGTGCAGCCTGGGCAACACGACAAAACCCCATCTCTGGATGGGGGGCATGGTGGCGTGTGCTTGTAGTCCCAGCTACTCGGGAGGCAAAGGTGGGAGGATTGCTTGAGCCTAGGAGGTTGAGGCTGCAGTGAGCCATAGTCATATCACTGCACTCCAGCCTGGGCAACAGACAGAGACCCTGTCCCAAAAAAAAAAAAAAAAAAGGAGAGAAGAGTCATGTGTTCGAGGGATGTGATGTTGACCGTGGTCCCCAAAGCTGTCTCCCCTACACAGCTGTCATGAGATTGAAGTTCAAAAATTAGAAATTCTTTTAGCTTAAGTGCTCTCCTCTCTCCACTGTTTTTTTTTTTTTTTTTTTTCTTTTTTCTTTTTTTGAGACGGACTCTCACTCTGTCTTCCAGGCTGGAGTGCAGTAGCGTGATCTCGGCTCACTGCAACCTCCACCTCCCAGGTTCAAGCAATTCTCCTGCCTCAGTCTCCTGAGTAGCTGGGACTACAGGTGCGCACTGCCAGGCCCAGCTGATTTTTTTGTATTTTAGTAGAGACGGGGTTTCACTGTGTTGCCCAGGCTGGTCTCGAACTCCTGAGCTCAGGCAATCCGCCCGCTCGGCCTCCCAAAGTGGTGGGATTACAGGCGTGAGCCACCGCACCTGGCCCTGGTTTTTGTTCTTAACAACGCAGATATTTTCAGAAAGGAAAATTCAACCTCAGCGTTAATGGTTGATTCATTGGTGTTAATTGGTTCCTCCATGAGATAGATGATTCAGGGCATCGGAACCAGCCACAGGCTTGCAAAAGTCACTTGCCCGTCAGTGCCACAGATTCTCATGGTATGTCAGGAGCGCAGCTTTGTTTGTCTGGGTCCTGTGAATCAGGGCTTCCCTCATAGCCTGTCTCGCGAAGACAGAGAACCCTGGAAAGCACAGAAGGACAGCAGGGTCACTCAGAGCTGCCAGGAGGTGCTAGCAGGTGCACTCTGGCTAATGCCCGGGCCCCCCATGGAGCAGAAGGCCACATGCATTCTGGCCTCCTAATCTTCACTTTAATGCTATTAAAAATACTAAAAGCTCTGTCTTTTCCACTGTTGAGCCAAGATTACCCCGGCACTCTGAGAGCAAAAAATAGGGTAGGGAAATTATCCAAAGTATAATAAATCCACTGGTTTGCTAACACTTCATTTTGATTCTAGATTTTCTCTTCTATATGATGTTTGAGCTTATAAACCATTCTTCCAGAAATATTATTCTACATATTTTCTCCTGTACTCTACTATATTGTCACATATATTCAAGTCTAATATCTATGCATAACACTTTTCACATCTGTGTGGAATCTCGTGTTAAGAAAGTCCCTGAATTCTGTGTTTCTTTAGATCTGCATTCTTTATAAGCCTGCCTACAAACCCAGAAAGTAGCCACTAACGTAAAAAGGCTAGAATATGAAATATACACAGCCTTGGGCTGGCAACATATTGCAAACATGCCTTCATCTATCTAATGATCACATCATGGCTCAGAAGAGCCATTTGAGCCACAGAAGATGTAGGCTTTTCCCTAAGGGTGAAATGAGTATAGAGACAGGTCTAATAGCTGCAATAACAAAGTGACATTGGGCAGAAAACTCAGGAAGGTCATATTCTGTGTGTATCTGATAAGGGTCCCCTCAGGTTTTGGCTCTGTTGCCCAAGCTGGAGTGCAGGGGCGCGATCTCGGCTCACTGCAACCTCTGCCTCCTGGGTTCAACAGATTCTCCTGTCTCAGCTTCCCAAGTAGCTGGGATTACAGGCACCCACCACTGCACTCGGCTAATTTTTGTATTTTTAGTAGAGATGGGGTTTCACCGTGTTGGCCAGGCTGGTCTTGAACTCCTGACCTCAGGTGATCCTCCCTCCTCAGCCTCCCAAAGTGCTGGGATTACAGGTGTGAGCCGCTGCACCCAGCCTAGGAGCCCCTTAATTCTTTCACAACATTATTGAGGTTGCCTTCTAGCATCTACTCAATTTATGGTTTCTTTTGATTAGGCCAGAGGTCACAGTCAGCGTCTACTTCTTCCCTGAGGCCTCTGCTGCCTGTTTCGAAATGCCATTTCCTATGCTCGTCCCCAGTGGGCACCCAAGATGGGCCGGCGGCATTTGTTAATTCATCCCTCCATCCATCTGTCTAGTCAGTATCTAGAGAGTGCCCAGCACCTGTGGGCATTCTGCTCAGCTGGGGGGAGAATGGAGAGGGAGGCAGGCAAGAGAAGATGGCAGTGAAGTACGCCTGAGGAGGAGGGGTGCGTGACAGGTGTGGAGGGTGCTGGGGAGGTAGCACCAGGGCCCCTCAGCCGGCTCAGGGCAGGCAGAGATCTGAAGGCTGAGGCGTGGGGGGGGGGGAGGGGGGGGGGGGTGGGGAGGGGAGGGGATGGCCTCAGGGAAGGCCTGCAGGCCACATGTGGACCTGAAAAGAGCTCAACCAGGCCCACAGAAGGAAGAGGAAAGGAGAAGAAGGAGTCAGGAAAAATCACAATAAAAGAACTGGAGTGTGCTCTTCTTCAGGGCACACACAGTGTGGGAAATGTCACATTTTCTATTTTTCCATGTTAGGAGAAATCTAGCCGGACTGCCCCCTTGTAATGGCCTGAGAGGAGTCTGCGGACAGGATTTTTGAAGGTCTTTTCTCCCCCTTTAGACTACATGAACCCCCCATGAGCTTGCGAGGGCAGCCTGACCACAGCCCCATTGGAAGGCGGATGTCTCGTGAGTGGCTCCTCTCCCTCTGAGCCAAACTCAGTCTGAGGGACCTTCCCAAGTTTTCTGAGCGTGCCCAGAGCTCAGGGCTCCCAGACCCATCCCAGTCCAGCCCCTCAGGGGAATCAAGTCCCTCCCAGCTGCGCTCAGACCCTCGCCACATCCCTGCTACTTTAGCTGGGGCTGTCACCTCCTTCTCTTGGGCAATGCGCTAATTTCTGGTGAGGCCTAGATCTTCCAGGTCCATAAACCTGAGGGATGCTGTTGACAAGGTTTCTCTCTCACATCCGTCTCTCTGTCTCTCTGTCTCTCTCTGTCTCTCACACACACACACACACACACACACACACACACACACACACACACACTTGCTCCTGCCTGGGGCAAGGAGAGCTGAGACCATTCATTAGTCACATGAAGCTGGCCTCATTCTCTGGAGGGTGTGGCGGGCGGGGGGTGTGGTGGTGGAGCGGGGGAGGGTAATGGGGACAGAACAGAGTAGGATAGAGGGGCATTGGACTTCCTCCCTATTGAGTCTTTGCCAGAAAAACATGCAAAATTCAAGAAGGTGTCAATGTAGTCTCACGAATTCACCTCCACCAATGTCATGTACCTGGTGCTTTTTGGCCAGATACTGTGCTCTACGAATTCTACAATCTCCAAATAGTTTCACTTAATCTTACAGCAATTTTATGAAGACAGGTACTATATCATGCCCCATTTCACAGATGAGGAGACTGAGACCCAGAGAGGTTAAGCAGCTGGCCTGCACACACACTGAGAGGGTGGGCCCCTACCCCAGGTGTCATTGGCTGGATGCAAGCCTGCTTGACCTTGACTGCCCATTACCATCACCGGCAGCCTCGTCCCAGTGCCCAGGCTAATGATGTCAGAATCCCTGGGGCTGTGGCCGGAACATCAGCATTTCTACAGCTCCTCAGGCAATTCCGAGGTGCAGCCCAGGCTGAGCCCCACCAGTCTAGAGTGTCTGCTTACCGGGTTGCTGGGTTATGCAGCTGAAAGCATCAGTGCCTCGGACCTGGAGTGTCGGGAATATGGAAGTGCCTCGGACCTGGAGCACTGGACAGGGAGCAGGACTGGAGGTTGGACGATGAAGGGCTCCGTCTGGGACATACGGAGTGTGAGGCTTCTTTGGGTCACCACGGCGGAAGTTTTCTCCTGGAAAATGTTCAGAGGGCAGTGGAATGAAGCTTGGGGCCCAGGAGTCAGGCATCGGCTCCCAGATACCAGCTAAAGCCAAGGTGACAGTGAGATTGTCATCTTCCCTGGGGAGTAGGTACAGCATCCACGTCTGGACACACGGGTCTTTAGATCGCAGTGAGTCACACATTCTCCGCTGCCTCAACAGGCCCTCCCAGGCTGTCAAGGCCGTCGGCCCTGGCCAGGTACACCCGCAGGCCTACAGACCGCTCTCAAGTGTTAGATGGGCTATTTGGGAAGAAATGGCAAAAGAGATGTGAAGGGGAAACAGACGAAGAAGAGCAAAGTGCAAAGAATAAGGTGACTGGGAGAGGTAGCACTGGCTTTTTCCCTTCCCCTCTGTCTACTCCCTCAGACTGGTGGCCCTGAGTGGGGGGGGAAAGAAAAAAGGACGTTCAGTCATCAAATGCTCAAAGTGGAGGGGCCTCAGAGACACCCAAGGTTAGAATTTTGCCCATGAAAAATCCCTGCCACCTGGTCCTGTGCCCCTCCTCCTGATCGCTTGGGCTTGTCTTCCCAGCTGGAGGGGTGTCGCGGGGGTGGAGGAGCCCTCCAGTCCACAGGCACTCAGTCCTCCGGATCTCCAGCCCACAGAATGTCTTCCTTGGCAGGCCAGGTTTTCAAAGTGCACTTTCCAAAATGAGCTTGTTAAAAATGCAGTTGCTCTGAGGTGGAGTCCTGGACACTGCATTCTGAATAAGCTCCCCTGATGCTTCGCCCGCCACACGAGGCATGATTGAGGGGCCCACAAACTGCTCCTCTTCTCTCTCCCGGAAATTGACATGATCGTAACAGACTCCCAAAGTCTTGAGTGCTCAATAAACTACAAATTCTGTGCCCGCACCCTCAGCCCCACAGAGCTGCACATACTAGTGGGATTGGGCCTATTCCTTTGGTGCATTGGGGCAGAAAGGAAGTTAAGCCTCCCTGGCCAGAGGCCTGAAGCTGGCCTGTTTTTAGCCTCTGGGGACAGGGCATGGCCATCTCTGCAAGCATGTTTCATTCAACTTTACTGGCTTTTGAAAAATTCTCCAGAGACTTCAGCCTTTGTTTTATGGTTACAGGTAATGGTGCCTCAGTGAATACGTTCAGCCCTTCAACCTGAACTCACATTTACAGATGGAGAAAATACTATGATTTGCCTTAATTGCAGTTTATCACTCATCATCAGAAAACTAGGAGAATGAGGTGGGAGGAGAGCTTGAGCCCAGGAGTCAGAGTTGCAGAGACTTATAACTGCACCATGGCACTCCAGCCTGTGCGACACAGCGAGACTGGGTCTCTAACAAAAAAAGGAAAATACATTTGCCATTTGTTTTCTGTAGAAATTCAGTTATGAACTGGGTTTGGTTATAAGTACAAGACCCCCTAAATACTGGCTTATTGATTTAGGAGTTTTAACTCACACGGTAAAAAAAAAAAAAAAAAAAAAAAAAAATTAGGGGTAAGGAGTTACAATACTTAAGGTTATCAAGGCTGAGGTCTCTGCAGTTTTGTTTTGTTTTGTTGTTTTGTTGTTTTGTTTTTTTGTTTTTTGTTTTGTTGAGACAGGGTCTGTCACCCAGGCTGGAATGCAGTGGTGTGATCATGGCTTACTGCAGCCACAGACTTCTGGGCTCAAGCAATCCTCCTGCCTCAGCCTCCCCTGGTAGCTGGAACTACAGGTGTGAGCCATGAGATGGGGTCTCCCTATGTTGCCCCAGGCTGATCTTGAACTCCTGGGCTCAAGTGATCCTCGCAAAGCACTGGGATTACAGGCATGAGCCACTGCACTTGGCCTCTGCAGTTCTCTTGGCCTTACCCACATGGTGCAAAATGGCTACTGTCACACCAGCCATCAGACGTAGTCTAGGCAACAGGAAGAAAGAAGGGGAAAGCAAAACCTGACCAGAAATCCCAGCAGGCAGTCTTTATATCTCATTGGTCAGAAGTTATGTCACGTGGGCACTTCTAACTGCAAAGGAGGCTGGGAAAGGCCCTTTATTCAGCTGGCTACATTGCTGCTCCCAATAAAAGGGGAGCTCTTTAGTAAAAAAGAAGGAGAGGCTGGGCGTGATGGCTCACATCTGTAATCCCCAGTGCCTTGGGAAGCTAAGACGGGTGGATCCCTTGAGCCCAGGAGTTCGAGACCAACCTGGGCAACATGGCAAAATCCCATCTCTACAAAAAATACAAAGATTAGCTGGGTGTGGTGGTGTGCACCCGTGGTCCCAGCTACTCGGGAGGCTGAGGCGGCAGGATCGCTTGCACTCTACTGCATTCCAGCCTAGGACAGGGTGAGACCCTGTCTCAAAAGAAAAAAAAAAAAGAAAAAGAAGGGGAGAATGAATGAATACTGGGTTGAAAATTGGCAGCCTCTGACCAGGTAACTCAAAACTGTGCCTGCCACTGCAGGCACCACCTCAGCTCACTGCAACCTCCGCCTCCTGGGTTCAAGTGATTCTCCTGCCTCAGCCTCCCAAGTAGCTGAAACCACAGGCACACACCACCATGCCCAGCTAATTTTTGTATTTTTAGTAGAGACGGGGTTTCACCATGTTGGCCAGGATGGTCTCGATCTCTTGACCTCGTGATCCGCCCACCTCGGCCTCTCAAAGTGCTGGGATTACAGGCGTGAGCCACAGCGCCCAACCTCAACACTGTTTTTATTGTGAGGGGACACACAGACGAGAGGAAGCAGGAGACAATTAACACAGAAGAACCACCTTTGGCTACTACCACTGGGAAAAAGCAGTTCCTTTTAGCTGTTTCTCACTCAACAGTCCCCCAGGCACATTTGACCCATTTTTTTTTTTTTTTTTTTATTAGACTGGTGAGAAAACTGCAATTTACAAGTAGGAAGTCACTCTCAATATCTCAATACATAATCGCCCTTCTTGCCTCTCACTGTGGTTTTGTCCCTATAATTGGCATCATCTACTGCCCAAGGACAATGAGAGACCTGACGTCATCAGGCAGGATGGTTAAGTCTGTGTTAATGGGGGAAATAAAGATGTATGGCATTTAAATATGGTATTTTACTCTGCACCTCTTGGTTTTTAGATCTCTAAGTTGGTGGAGGAGGTGAAGTATTTCTCAAAATTCTGCACACCCCTTGTGAAGTTGCCATAGAGCCACTTCCCTCTGCTTTTACAAAGGCTGTGAGTCTCTGTGGCAATTCCTTTACTTCATCCTTCATTCCTTTCTCGCATGAGTAGTGAACCGTTGAAGACCCAGCTGTAACCATTGTGAACCACAGAGACAGGTAAAGCCTTCTCCATCTCCGAAGCACATAGCAGATGGGTTTGTTTTGTTATTTCAGTCACCTGGTGCTTGTTGAGTATTGAGCTATGTGTTTCAATGTGAATTCTTTTTCCTTTCCCAGAATGCCCATATCACAAGCCCCTGGGTTTCGAGTCAGGGGAGGTCACACCAGACCAGATCACCTGCTCTAACCCGGAGCAGTATGTGGGCTGGTATTCCTCGTGGACTGCAAACAAGGCCCGGCTCAACAGTCAAGGCTTTGGGTAAGCAGGGCCCAGGGGATTTTTTTTCATGTGTTTTTTTTTAAAAAATAGGCCTCTCTACCAGCCTGGCCAATATAGTGAAACCCATCTCTACTAAAAATACAAAAAATTAGCTGGTGTGGTGGCACGTGCCTGTAATCCCAGCTATTCAGGAGGCTGAGGCAGGGGAATTGCTTGAACCTGGGAAGCGGAGGTTACAGTGAGCCGAGATCACACCACTGCACTATAGCCTGGGCGACAGAGTGAGACCCTGTCTCAAAAAAGAAAAAAAAAAATAGGTCTCTCTAATAAACAAATGACACAGAATGTACTCATGAGTGCTGCGGGAGAGATGAAGGAAGAAAGACCTCATCCATGCAGCCAGGGAAGGTTTTCTAAGGAAAACATATTTGACCTGTGACTTGAAGTTGGCCAGGTGAGGGAGGGGAAGAGGCGTGGGGTACAGCAGGTGCAAAAGCCCTGAGTTGGGATGATACCTGCAGGGTGTAGATGGGGAACATAAAGAGGGCAGCAAGGCTGAAGCACAGGTGAGACAAGGTGGAGAGGCAGGCAGAGGTCAGATGGTGCAGAACCTTAGAAGCCATGTTAGTGACTGGTCCGTACTGTAGGGATAATGGGAGGACCCTGAGTGCATATTAATTAGCATACAGATTCGTGCTATTGTAACAAAGAGCACCAAAGTATGGTGACTTAATATAGCAATGTGTTTCTTGCTCACTTAAAAGTTTCATTCATCAGTCAGGCACAGTGGCTTACGCCTGTAATCCTAGCACTTTGGGAAGCCGAGGTGGGCAGATTACCTGAGGTCAGGCGTTCAAGACCAGCCTAGTCAACATGGTGAAACCTCATCTCTACGAAAAATGTAAAAATTAGCTGGGCATGGTGGCGGGTGGCTATAATCCCAGCTACTTGGGAGGCTGAGACAGAAGAATTGCTTGAACCTGGGAGGCAGAGGTTGCAGTGAGCTGAGATTGTGTGCCACTGTACACCAGCCTGGGCAACAGAGCAACACTGTCTCAGAAAGAAAAAGTTTCATTCAGCAGTCTAGGGTCGTTATGGCAGCTTGATGGCATGAGGGGCCCAGACTCTACCTTGTTGTTCTGTCGTCCTTAACATGAAGCGTCTATGTTGGGGTCCAGAATGGTGTCTCTCTCTTCTACCATCACGTCCACATTCTAGTTGGTGGGGAGAAACAAAAGAGCAGCAGAGCGTGCATGATTTGCCTTTAAGAACACACACATATTCTATTGGCCACTTCTGCCCACATCCCATTGACCAGAGTTTGGTTAGGGGGCCCCACCTAGTTGCAAGGGAGACTAAGCAATGTCATCTTAGCTAGACAGCCGTTTGCCCAGATGAAACTCAGGGGTTCTATTACCAAATGAGGATGGGAAGGGAGTATCGGGTGATGATTAGCAGACTCTGCCGGATAAAGATTTCTAAGTCGAAGACGATTGCAAGCACATTTGTGTTTTAAGTTCTCTGGTTCCTGTGGGGCCAGAGCAATCCAGGGAGAGTAGTTGAGGTGTGGCAAGAAAGGAGGGGGCATGGGCTAGAGTGGTGGCGGTGGAGACCGACAGAAGTAGAGGAATTTGAGGCGCTTGGAGATGGAGCCGATAGATGGATTGGGCACTGGAGGTGGAGAGGAGGGGCTCAGGATGGTTCTCAGGTGGCCAACATGGACGCATGCGAGGATGGGGTTTACTCAGAGACGTGGGGTCTGAAAGCGGGATGGGGTGGGGGCACTTAGGGGCTCACATTGGGATGTGCTTCATCTGAGATGCTGAGAGGCATACAGAAGTCCTCTAGCTGGCAACTGAACTCTCTGGATTTGGGATTTAGGAAAGGTCTGGGATAGAAGTGAAAAGTCAGGAGCCACCCAAGGAGTAAGTCTGGAAAAAGAAGGGAAGGTGGCCCAGGGCTTAAGTCCTACAAAGTTAATTAAAATACACATTAAAGGGAAAAAAGGAGGCGGCGGGGGGGACTACTATAGGTTTCCACAATTTATGAGGAATGTAGCTAAAATAAACAAATTAGTTGCTTCAACGGTTATCTGGCTTGACGCTTGTCAAAGCCCTTCTAGATGCACATGGGTCAGTGCTCTGCATGAGGCAGGATGTCACCATCTGAGGGAAACACAAATAGGTGTGAAGAGAGTGAAATGTGCAGAAAGAATCATCCCGGGAGACGCATGCAGAGGGCAGGGGCTGGTGGTCTAACAGCCATGCACCTGCATGTTTTGCAGACAGACATGTTCAACTGCTCCCAAAGGCAATTTCAGCCACACTCTGAGGCATTTCTTTGACAAATTAATCTGGAAAGTTTTTCTCGGGAGGTGGAGATGCAGGGAGAGGGAGAATGAGATGCAAGTTAAGTACAACAGAAGCCGGACATTCCTAGGAGATAAGGCTCCGACTACAGCCCAGACTGCCCGAGCTTGGCAGGGGGCTCTTCGGATGTTGGCATCCCCTTGAAAGCCAGCACCTGCCGGCTTTTTGCAGACACGCACAGGGGAAGTCTCCCGGTGACTTGGTATGTTCTCGGCAGGTGCGCCTGGCTCTCCAAGTTCCAGGACAGTAGCCAGTGGTTACAGATAGATCTGAAGGAGATCAAGGTGATTTCAGGGATCCTTACCCAGGGGCGCTGTGACATCGATGAGTGGATGACCAAGTACAGCGTGCAGTACAGGACCGATGAGCGCCTGAACTGGATTTACTATAAGGACCAGACTGGAAATAACCGGGTAAGTTGGGCTTATCCCAAACCACCTTCAGCTCACACCCTCTGGGACTTCCCCTCCTGTCCCTGCACTCCTGTCACTGCCCTCTGTCAGAGCACTGACTCCGCGGCATGGTGGGTCATCTGCGCTTTCCCCCACAATGCGCTGTGCTCTCTTTCCTGGGCTGGCCTTGGTTCCCAGCACAGTTTGTTTGCAAATGAGTGCTACTCTTAAGTGCAAAGAAAAATTTGTCTGAGTTTCCGTATCAGTATGCAGTTGCCTGAATTCTTAAGACTGACCATTTGGACTATTTCAACTCACTGGATCATTGAACGCACTTTGCTTCAGGGGTGTTGTCTGATGTTATTGATGTGGGTAGAGAATCGTCCGTTTATAAAGATACGGCCTCTCCTATTGTTTGAGACTGACAGAGGGGAGCCTTTTGAGAACCTAGCAAGTTACCCATTAGCTAAATGGTTAAAAGGACTTCACCAGCACAAACACAGAGGAACTTAAACCTTTGGGCAACTCTACATCCTATTAATCTTTGTGGATTGAGACCGAAGTCTTCTTCACCATAGACTAAACACAGTAGACTTCTGACTATATATATATTTGCTATGAATAAAAATGAATTAAAAACTCACTAGCTCTTTGGAAATGTTAAACATCCTTTTGCCTAAGAGTAAGGAGTTCCCCAGGCTAATTTTGACATTTAATCAGGTTAAGTAGACGTGTACAGCTGAGATTCAGAAGGCTTTGTAAGTCTCTGATGACAATTTATACAGCAAGACATTCATGGGTTGTTTCAAGGACGTTCATGGGTTGTGTTCCTATTGAACACAATAGGAAAAACCATCTTGATACTTGGTCATTTCATTTTTATTCTTATTAGCTGGCTTCTCCAAAAGACATGAGAAGTTTTTCAAGCCCTGTGCTTCTGAAGGCCTTGAAGGTTCTTTGCAAAGGGGCACTTAACCCCTGCACTTGTGCAATCGGGTGGAGCCTGTTCCACCCTCCCCTCTCTTTACCTGGCTCTTGACTTGAATAGGCTCAAAGACAAACTGCAATAGAGAAGGCGGTGTGGGGCAGTGCCACTGCGGAGAAAGGCAAGAACATGGCAGACCAGGCCCTTCCCTTTTTGTGGATGGATGGGGCCAAATGCAACAGCCAGGTATTTTCAGGAGATAATCCCAGAAGGAAATGAAATGTCTTAGTGGCATCAGGCAGAGCACCATGACTTTGGTAAGAGGGCAAAGAATGATTTCTTTGGAAATAGCGTCAAACATCCGCAGCATGTTTTTACGTTACATCCTTAAAAACATTAAGCAAATCCCCTTTCTCTTTACTCTGGCACCACCTCCCCTTTCCAGAATCTTCGAGTTTGTATGTCTTTTTGTTTTGTTTTGTTTTTGAGATGGAGTCTCGCTCTGTTGCACAGGCTGGAGTGCAATGGCATGATCTCAGCTCACTGCAACCTCCACCTCCCGGGTTCAAGTAATTCTCCTGCCTCTGCCTCCAGAGTAGCTGGGATTATAGGCGCCCGCTACCGCACCTGGCTACTTTTTTTGTATTTTTAGTAGAAACGGGGTTTCACTGTGTTGGCCAGGCTGGTCTCGAACTCCTGACCTCAAACGATCTGCCCGCCTCCGCCTCCCAAAGTGCTGGGATTACAGGCGTGAGCCACTGCGCCTGGCCAAGTTTTTATGTTTTTTTAAGAAAACATTTTCCAAGTTGAAAAGGTACTCGTCACTTGTATCAAAATAGGAACACACATTTACGTTTTGGCTTACAACTCCTGAGCCAAGCACGGGTTTTCACTTGAGCCCTACTTTGGATACCTTTGGAACATGTAAGTGTGATGTGGGCCTTTTCAAAATGTCAAAATGCAAAGGATAAAAACTCAAAAGCGATGAGTCAAGAGGCATTTTGTAGCAGTGCCCTCCAGTAGAGCTTTCTGTGATGATGAAAATGTTCACATCTGCACTGTCCAATATGGCGGCCACTTGAAATGTGGTTCATGTGACCGAGGAACTGAATTTTTTATCTAATTTTAATTAATTGAAGTGTAAACAGACATATTGGCTAGTGGCCACCCTATTGGATGGTGCAGTGCCAGATGTTCCGAGAAAGTAGGTGTGATGACAATTACTCAAGGTCAGATTTTGGAGGGCACCCGCAAACTCTCTGTGCTTTAACCACTTTCTAATCATTTCTATAGTTAAAAGTTGGGGCTAGCTCCAGAAAGGAACCCTTCTTCCTTTTCCCTCCCCCGATGTGATGGTGACACGATTTCCTCCATCTCTCTAGGTTTTCTATGGCAACTCGGACCGCACCTCCACGGTTCAGAACCTGCTGCGGCCCCCCATCATCTCCCGCTTCATTCGCCTCATCCCGCTGGGCTGGCACGTCCGCATTGCCATCCGGATGGAGCTGCTGGAGTGCGTCAGCAAGTGTGCCTGATGCCTGCCTCAGCTTGGCGCCTGCTGGGGGGTGACCGGCGCAGAGCGGGGCCGTAGGGGACCCCCTCACACACCACTGGGATGAACAGGGCTATATTTTGCAAAGCAATTTTAACTGCAGTGCTGGGTAGATTTTTTTTTTTTTTTTTTTTTTTTAAGATATAGCTTTCTGATTTCAATGAAATAAAAATGAACTTATTCCCCAGTCAGGGCCAGAGAAAGTCAGAACAAAGAAAACGTCCCGAAAACCAATTTTCTTACAAAAGCCTAAGTAGCAGGGGTAATTTTCTGCTCATTTTTTGTCTCAGTGACACTGTGAAAGGTGCAGTCTCAGGGGAACACAAAGCAGTCCTGATAATTTGAAAATTCCTGTGCTTTACCACATTCAAGACAAAAACATACAGCTTCCTAAAGCCTGGCTTTGAATGCAGAAGGGAGCAGTTCCTCCTAGTTAACTTTCCACTAAATCATCGCCAAAGAGGACTTCAGAGCCCCGGGGAGGCAGCTGAGGCTCTCAAGGGTGACTGAATTGCAGGGATGAGTGTGGTGGGTGAGAATCCCAGTGTCCTGAGAGGCTATACGTGACAGATGACCAAAAGCCCAAGGTAGGGGTTTCCTGTGCTCGCAGTTCTCACCTTCAAGGCGGGTCTGGGCTTCCACCCTCATGAACACAGGGATTCGGGAGGGTCCAGAGTGCCCAATACACGCAGCTCCATTCTGCAATCCATTCCAGCAAATTCCCTGTGTCTGTGGTCACCATTTAGGTGATCACACAGGACAGGCTGCGCGTCCAAGTATACGTAGGGACCCCAAATGACCACAACACAGTACCATTGCCCTTTACCTAGGGCTACCATTTCCCAGCAAACCAAACGTAGTTCGAGAACAGCTGGCCCAGGAGCTACCACTGGCTACTCAGAGGAGGCTCATTAGTTGGCTACATGCTTCGCAGGAACTGGGAAGGACTCACATCATAAAAAGGACCATGTGGCTTTTCCCTGAAAGATTCTCGCCCTTCCACCCTCTGCCTTGCAAGACGCAAACTGCGCCTGCTCCTGAAAAGCTCTCTGGGAAGGAAGGGACCTGGCTTTCCGTTCCCGGAGGCGGCGCCTTAGATTGGGAGGCCTCATTGGCCACTTACAGCCCAGCCTGAGATTCCAGGCCCCTCCCAGGAAGAGGCTGTTAAACACGGGGGAGGGGCAGGAGCGGTATATGGAGAGGAGGTGGTGGAATCAGAGAATGAGGCTGCTCTAAAGACTGTCCTGGCCCCAGACACAGGGTAGTCTCCGCTAGCAGCTCATTTTCGAGTTACTTTTCGTTTTCAAATGCCAAGCCAAGTGATTAGACTCGCGCTAACACAGTCCTGGACAACGTATTCACCTTTTCTGTGAACAGGCAGCCTTCTAAAAGCCCCAAACATCCTCCTTGACGCTTTGGGGGCTCAATTATTTTATATCCAACCCAGCATCTTTCTAGTCCCCATGCTGTATGCTTGAACTTCGGAAAATGCTTTTCCCTGCCCAATCTTCTCTCAGATATAAACATATCACACAGGGTGTTGGGGCGGCGGCGGGGGGGTCGGGGGGGGGGGGAGAACGCATCCCTGGCCTTAGGACACAGGACAAATCTATTTTTGGATAGAAACGCCTGAACAGAGACCCTTATTTGGAAAGGTGAATTAACTTTGGTCACGACATGGACTGTCAGACAAAATGGCAGTATCCTAAGAGTTAAGGGCACATCAAACACAGGAGTTGAGACAGTGCAGTTCAGGGAAAAAGGAGAGGAGGAAACAGGCAGGGAGAAAGGCTCTCCAAATAATTGTTCATGTTGGAAACTCTTGTCACGGCTTTATTGAGATTAAGTTCATATACAGTTTGTATCCACTTAAAGTGTACAATTTGATGACTTTTGGTATATTCAGAGTTGTGCAACCATTATCACTAGATCAATTTTAGAAAATTTATCACCCCAAAGAGAAATCCTGCACCCATCCGCCATCACTCCCCAACCCATCGGCCACCACAAGCCCTCTGCAACCACAAATCGACTATCTCTACAGATTGGCCAATTCTGGACGTTTTACATAAATGAAATCATATAGTATGTGGTATTTCGTGACTGGCTTCTTTAACTTAGCATAGTGTTTTAAAGTTCATCCACGTTGTAACATGTGTATCACTACATCACTCCTTTTTATTGCTGAACATCATTGTTCAGTATCAATGTCAAGAGCACATTGTTATTTATCCATTCATCCATCGATGGAGATTTGGGTTTCCACTCTTTAGCAATTATGAATAATGCTGCTACGAACATTTGTGTGTAAGTTTTTGTGCAGATGTATGTTTTCATTTATCTTGGGTATACACCTAGGAGTAAAACTGCTGGGACACACACTCTTGTTTAATCTTTGGAGGAACTATTATCCCAAGTGGCTGCATCATTTTACATTTCCACCAGCAATGTAGGAGGTTTCCACTTTCTCCACATCCTCAGCAACACTTGGTACTGTCTGTCTTTGACTATACCTATAATGTGTGAAGTTGCATCTCAACTGTGGTTTTGATTTGCATTTCCCTAGTGACTAATGATGTTGAGCATCTTTTCATGTGTTTACTGGCCATTTGTACATCTTTGGAGAAACGTTCTTTCAGATCCTCTGCCCATTTTAAATCGGCTTACAACTTACTGAGTTTAAGAATTCTTTGTATATTCTAGGTATAATTCCCTTATTGGAGATGAATTGCAAATATTTTCTCCCATTCTGTGGATCTTTTTAACTCTCTTGATAGCGTCCTCTGAAGCACAAAATTTTAAACCTTTGATGAAGTCCAATTTCTTTTTCTCTTTGCTTGTGCTTTTGGTGTCATGTCTGAGAAACCACTGCCAAATCCAAGGTCAGGAAGATTTACCCCTATATTTTCTTCTAAGAGTTTTATAGTTCTGCCTCTTACAGTTAGATCTTTGATCCATTTTGAGTTAATTTTTGTATATGGTGTGAAATAGGAGTCCAACTTCATTCTTTTGCATGTGGATATCCAGTTGTCCCACCACTGTTTGCTGAAAAGACTGTTCTTTCCTCCATTGAATAATTTTGGCACCCTTGTCAAAAAACAATTGACCATGAATTGAGAGGGTTTATTTCTGGAACCCAAATTCTATTATCTCATTTTCTTCATTATTGTAGCTTTGTAGTAAGTTTTGAAATTGGGGCATATGAGTCCTCCAACTTTGCTCTTCAGGATTGTTTTGGCTATTCTGGGTTCCTTGAATTTCCATATGAATTATAACTAACTTGTCCGTCATTGCAAAGAAGCCAGCTGGGATTTCACATTGAAAACTGCTCAAAACTTCAGAATTTAATACACAGTAAGATATATGATTCGTAGGACATTTATCTGCAGGTAATTTGCTTACAACAGCATACTATTTACTTCATTCAATTCATATGACAGAATGTATAAACATAAAAACTTTTATTGAGGGAAATCTGAAGCCTAATAGAATCTTGCTGTCAAACACACAAACTATGCTTGCAGTATCATTTCTTTTGTGGGGGAAACTTTCAATTAAAAATTATATATAATGTAGGAAAAACTCACTCTTACCTTATTTTAACATATTTACTTTTATTTTTAGAAATGCTAGAGCGCAGTCTACACTGGAGATTGTTTAAAAATTGCAGTAAAATATACACAACATTTGCAGATTTTTAAATAATTAAATGAAATGTTACGAACAAAGAAGTAGCATTAAGTGTTGCCAATATTAAGAAAAAAAAATCTGAGTTGATTCGGGTACTCTGTGTGGGAGGAGGTTACTTGGACAAAGCAAAGGTATTTCCCAGATAGAGGTACTGCTATGAATCCATTCTCAGAGCCCAGAAGATTGAACCCCTAAAGTGACCCTTGGAATGGATGCTCACAGAACCCCGTCTTTCTGTCCACTTGGGGCTTGGTTGCTAAGGCCCACTGACAAACAGCTTACAAGGACTGTCACTTCCCCTGTGGTCCCAAGAGTAGTTCCATGATGGGTCATTCTTAAGTCCAACCTTACAGGGCTGATAAGAAGATTAAGTAAGCTACATGCATCTAAATGGCTTTGCGGACACCTACTGAGCTCTGTGTAACTGGCATTAAAGATTCAGTGATGTTCCTTCTCAATTTTCTGAAACTGCCAATTGGGGCAGAAGCAATAGCAATGTTTTATAATAGCAATAATGTTATAAGAGCTCATATTTCTTGAGTCTCTGTCAAGTGCTCTGCAGGTTATTATCTCATTAAATCTTCACAACAACACTGAGGTAGGTACTATGATTACCTCCATTTAAAAATAAGGAAACTGAGGCATAGTGAAGTGAAGTGCCTTGCTTCAAGTCACACGAGATGTAGGAGATGGAGCCAAGACTCCACCCAGGCAACCGGACTCTATATCCTGGGGATTTATTTATTTATTTATTTATGAAATGGCATCTCACTGTGTCGTCCAGGCTGGAGTGCAGTGGTGTGATCTTGGCTCACTGCAACCTCCGCCTTTTGGGTTCAAGTGATTCTCCTGCCTTAGCCACCCGGGCGGCTGGGATAAAAGGCACGCACCACCACGCCCGCCAGGAATTTAAATTTTTTTTTTTTTTTTATAAGTCGTCTCGCTCTGTTGCCAGGCTGGAGTGCAGTGGCGTGATCTCAGCTCACTGCAACCTCCACCTTTCGGGTTCAAGTGATTCTCCTGCCTCAGCCTCCCAAGCAGCTGGGATTACAGGCACGTACCACCACACCCAATTTTTGTATTTTTAGTAGAGATGGGGTTCCATCATGTTGGCCAGGCTGGTCTCGAACTCCTGACTTGAGGTGATCTGCCCGTCTCAGCCTCCCACAGTGCTGGGATTACAGGCGTGAGCCACCGCCCGGCCCTAATTTTTGTATTTTTGGTACAGATGGGGTTTCTCCATGTTGGCCAGGCTGGTCTCGAATTCCTGACTTCAGGTGATCTGCCCATCTCAGCCTCCCACAGTGCTGGGATTACAGGCGTGAGCCGCTGCGCCTGGCCTGATCCTGGACTTTTAAGCCGCATCCCCAGAGGACCTCCAGCGACTTGTTTCAATGAAGTGTTCTATTCTCAAATCACATCAATTACCATCTGCTGGGAAAGGGGATGGAAGGTGGCACATAAATTGTTGCGAGCTTTCAGAGAAGAATATGTTACACATTGTGGGGACTTGTTACCTGCTCTAATTAGTACACTTATTCCATAAGTGTAGATAGCCATTTCCTAGCCATTTCTAAGTCTGTTACCCTTTCCTTCACTCGACTAAGTTGTCTTTATCTCTGCACCTAGAGTAAACTTTAGACAAAGTTTTTAATATACTCTGTATTGGAAACTGTTTTTAAAAATTTAAACCTTGGAGTTACTTGAATAAACCTGAATTACTAAAGGGAAACAACTCTGATTGTGACCACCATTCCACTCCATGTCAGTTTCCATACATGGAGGTGCAGTGACTTTTAAGGGTATATGGGCTTTACAATGAACATATTCGGCCTCAAATCCTGGCCCTGCCACTTCCAAACTGGGTGACCCTGGACAGGTTAATGTCAAGTATGAAAATCTGTTTCCTCATTTACGAAAAGGGGATAATAATAGTACCTGTTTCACTGGGTTGTTGTGAAAATAACAATAAAAAAGCAAAACACTTGGGCATTGTGCCTGGCCACAGTAAGTGCTATGAACATTAAAAAGTATAAGCACCAAATACTTTGATTCAGTCGTGATAAGATTATAGTTGAAAGCACAGGCCACAAGTTTCCATGTCACTTAAAGAGACAGAGTGAAGAACTGGTTGACACAGTACTTTTAAGAATGGAAAGCACTGACTTTCAGCTCCTACCCTTTGTTTAGAAAGACAAAGAAAGCTGGAGAATGTTTTATATGTAAGTTACCACAAAAGCTAAGTTCTTTCCCTCCTGATTGAACATGTACTTGGTTGGTCTTACCTTAAATGATGAAACTGAGGACCTAAAACAGGGGTTAGTAAACCATGGCCTGTTTCTATAAGTAACGTTTTATGGGACCACAGCCACAACTTTCTGATTTACATATCATCCATGCAGCTTCTGCACTACAAAGGCAGCTGAGTAGTGGTGACAGGGAACCGAAGGGCCACAGAGCCCCCAATATTTACCATCTGGCCCTTTACAGAAAAAGCTTGCTCACCTCTCCTCTAGAATGAAAAAACCCTTATTAAGCTGTCCATCTTTGCTTTCTCCATAGCACTTAGCACAAGATTGGCCTCTCTTCCCATCCTCCTCTACCACGTGAGTGTCTAGCGACGTGCAAAGGTGACAACACTCAAGTATAAAATAAACCAAAGTTTTCAAAATGCCATAAGGGAAAAAAAGCTTTATAAATAGGAAAACAAAGATCAACATCATTAAGTTACAGGATTTGCCTAGTTTTACATTAATTTCTCTTAAACTGATTACAACCTCAAAGGCCCATCATCCTTTATTTGAATTCGAATGCATTCTTTCTTCCCAAGAAGGAACTAAAATGGAGCTGTTCCCAGTTCAAACACAAGGACCACAGTGCTCAAGATTGGGACGGCCTGGCAGTCACATCAGTCAGTGCAAAATCCGCATTTTATTAAAGACATTTGGGAAGATCCATTCAAAAATACATTGTGCTCAGTAAAAATTAACCATTTCATGCTGATAATGAAGGTTATCACGGAGTAGATATTTGTGTAATATTTACAGCAACAATAGAAATTTTACATAAGTTTAGAATGGAATTACATGCCAGAAAAAACTTGATAAGATGTACCAACACATGATACAAAGAGTTATAGAAACACTTTACAAATGGTTCATAATTCACTTGTGAGGATTTAAGTATTCAACACTTTAAATTCAGTTTGGATTCAAAAATTAAAAAGATTAACAATCACATCACACCCTTGCCACAGTAGAAAGTATGGAATTACACTTTATATAATGGATTATAAAGTCTGTGCAATTAAGAATTTCCACTGATTCTTCATCTACCACATACTAGATGTCACATCATTCTGGCTTATCCCTATTTTTATTTCTAAGAATGAACAGGGTCTCAATGTCACCCTGCCCTGTGTCTTCCCAGACACCACCTTCAAGCTTACTAGAGATTGAAGAAGCTCTGAATAGTTAGCTAAGTATATACAGAAAAACTACCTGAATTCAAAATGGCACAAAGCAATTCTTGGAGATAGAAATTTGGGGCAATGATTTTGTTTGGTTTAATTGTTTCTGTTAATCAATCCAAGTTTACAGTGAGAATTTACTTCTTTTAATCACCGTATTACCCCTCTAGCCTGACTCGATCGGTGACCAAAGAGTAAACAAGGAGAGGGAAACAGACTGAGGGCCAGAATCAGGTGTCTGTCTCTAGAGAAAACAGGTTCTCTGCAAGCTTTGCTTTCCATTTTGGAAAACCTAAGCCGTGCTGGAGAACTTACACATTCTCCGGGACGATAAGCATCTTGTTTGTTTTGTTTTGTTTTGTTTTGTTTTTCCGTGAAACTCTACAGAGTTTGAACTGGAGCTTTTGACAATTCTGGCAATAAACACTTTAGTCCCCACAACAGGGACAAAAGTCAAGGCATCTACCTTTTCTATTCCTGGGTTTCTTCTGATTAGACCTGAAGCAGAGCACTAGGACAAGCTTGTCTACCCCTGAAAGAAATCAGATCAGACTTTTGGGAAAGTAAAATCCCCAACCAAAGGAAGTCCTGAGGAATTCTTAGCAGTCTGTCAAAACAGGGGGGATGGAGGAACAGATAAGGCCTCTTTCTCCCTGATACTCTGTGTTGGAAGAGTAACGAACAAGGCAACTTCTAATCTGCATACAACATGGAGACCGATTTTCAGATTCCAAAGGAGGATCGAAATAGGACCCAAGGATCAAATGGGGTTTCGAGAGCTTAACCTTGTGAGAAATGAAGGGCTTTAGAAGTGAAACTAGTTTCACTGCCGCAATTTTGCTGGCCCTACAAATCCAGCGTGCCGACTATTACAAATTTTTTCTGGCAAAATGAGACAAACTTCCCTTAAATTTGGGAGTAAACAGCTGATGAATGAAAATGCAAGGCGGGTCATGATCATATTTAATAGCCTACAGTAAATACATGGAAGGGTGGGGTCAGTGCCCAGAGAGGAGAAAAGTGGAGCCAGGACCAAGCCTAATGCTGATGAATGAACAAACCACTGTGGGAAATGAAGATTCATGTAGTAACTGGCTCACACGAAAGCCTACCATTTGTATAGTACATTCAATTCACAAAGAAAAAGAACGAAGGGGCAGCAGGCCCAGAGTTTCCTAGCCACTCCACTTCTCCCACATTGCATGTATGCAGATAGATGAGGGACTTCATTTTCTTGCATGGTTTCTTACTCATCATTTCTGAGACAGAATTTTTCATCAGCTGAACCAGACCTCAAGATATTCTGTATCTCAGCTGGTCAAGAAGCAAAAGGAAGAAATCATAACTGCTTACAAGTTTAGTTTCTGGTTATTTTTGTAAGCCAGGCTTTTACGTCTCTGAGAGGACCTTCTTGTGAGATTCTGGCCCTGGGAATTAGCGACAGGACACTTACAACCTTTGTACTGTCTTTTCTATGTCCCCTTTCAAAAAAACCAGAATTGTGGTTTCTTAAACCGTAAGTAAGTTTTCTCTGCCTGCACATTTTCTTAGTGATGAACTGAAGGAGGCAAGGAAATATTTCACTATTTTCTGACTTGGTTCAGTGTACCCTACCACATTCCAAAGTTCACAAAAGTATGAGTCTGTGGATCTTAGAACCCACAGAGAGCTCAATATCCCACTACCATGCAGGAGGGAACAAACTTCTAGATAGAAAAGCAATGCTATCCAGGAAACATGTTCTGACCAGCAGAGAATGTGCAGATTTACTGAGTCCCAGCTGAGCTCCAGCACTGCAACACATTGAGCCACTGCCCTTGCTGAAAGAGTTCAGTCACCACCAGCTCCTAGGTGAACAGAAATAGATCTTTCTACACACTTGAAAAGTAATCCTCTGGCCTTTGAAAAAAAGTTGTACACTATGAGTCATTCTCAATAATACATGGCTAGAAGAAAATAAATGGCTTTTTTCCTTATTTACTCTAAAGACTAGTTTAAGAAGTGAGGATACTATGATCTTAACTAAGAGGGGCTGGAAAGGGACAATGGGATAGCATTTCCTAGTATAGTCCACTAATTCTCAGATTAGGAACATGCTAAACTGGCTAACTCTACAACCACAACATACTTTATAATACACGGCGTGACTAAAGACTGACAGCATAGCTCTGAGCTTAGAATTAAAGTACAACTGCGTAAGGTGAATCTTAAAGCATGTTTTAAAACAGATTTAACCAAAGCATACAGCACAAATACTTCTATAACAGCCACATCACAACCACCAATACGGACTTTTTTGCTTCTAATTGGTCTGCCATATGCTAATATTTGTAAAGAGCTATTAAATGACTTGAATAATAAACAAAGACATTTTCTTTCGGGAGACACAGCTAAAAGCCATGGATGCCTTCGAGCAGTTGGTAAAAATCATGCCAATCTGCCAGGCTGTTGCTTGCTTCTAAATATAAGCCTCATGGCTCTATGAAAGATTTTCTAAGGATGCTAACCTAGAATTTAAGTTCTCCAACACCTATAAAGTAACTCTGGTCTCCTTCCAAAGTATGCACCTTTTAGCAGGCCCAAGACAATGGAAACGAACAATAGGATTCCAAGGATTCAGGAATAGTGGTCGAAGACTCTTAAGAGAATGTGATGTTGAAGAATTCACACCTGCAGTACTGTAGCCTGGACAGAACAAGGCCAGAGCCAAGCTCTGCAGACTGGTGGGCTTGGGATGGTGTAGGATAGGGTTTCTCAACCTTGGCACCAGTGGTGCTTTGGGCTGGAGCACTGTTTGTTTGGGGGGCTGTCCTGTGCATGGCAGGGTGTTTAGCAGCATCCCTGGCCTCTACCCACTTGATGCCAGTAGCACACCATCACCCCCAGCTGTGACAACCAAATGTCCCCAGACATCGCCAAATGTGCCCATGGGGGCAAATCTGCCCCTAGTTGAGAACTGCCCCTAGTTGAGAACCACAGCTGTAGAGTCAGCTCACTTAAGCCGTTCAGCATGAAGCACTCCCTTTTGGTCTTGGGCTCTAGAGAGAGGCTAAATTTTAGAGCAAGACCAAACAAGGTTCAGTTAAAGTGTATTTAGAACGTTAGAGAGGAAAAACAGGGACAGCAGAGAAATAAAGGTAGAAAAATGTGAAGTAGAGTTTCTTTTCCAAAGGAGATCAGTGATACTTTCATAAAAGTAACATAAGCTTTCATTCACCCTTTTTCTTCTTTAGGAAGTTAGGGCCGATAATAGGACATGGATGTCATGAATTCCCCTTCCTAAAGAAAAGGCAAATTTTTCTGACTTTAAATCAAGTCCTTTCTATCAGAGATGGCAATCTTTGTGATGTCAATAATTCTTCATCAAGAGGGGAAAACAACAGTTAAAAGCTAAGAGAGGGTCCATTAGGTCTGAGAGAAAACTTTATCATCCCCCCTTCGTGAGCAGGAAGAGAATTGCATGCTAGAAATGCAGATTGTAGTTACTTACAGCTTACTGGATGAAAAGTCAGAACAGACAAAAGCTGAGAAGAGGATTAAAGAGCTACCTCGAAAACACTGGTTGAAAACATATGTAGATATCTGTAGGTATTTTCTGGCTCAAATCTGGGAATGTACAAAAAGTACGTATTGACTCTTCAGCAATTAGGTTTAGTTTGCTCTAGGTAGAAGGCAAATATTCTAGCCCTTCTCTGAAGAACCATCATGAATAGAAATGTTCTGCAAACATCTGAGATCCCAGTGTTAGCAAGGATGACAACATGGGAAACCAGCCCCTAGGTGACAACAAGCCTCGAATGCCACAGCATGGCAACGGGAGCGTGCAGTTCCTAAGCGCATAGCACAGTGAGAAGTCTTTCCAGAGAAAAAAAGTGTAGTTTCTGGTTTGCATGGGGGGAATACAAGGTAGAGATCTAGTATGAAAAAGAAGAGTTAAATACACACCCTTTTAGAGTCATTAGTGTCCAGGCAAACTGCTGATGGTCCACCTCACTTGTATCATCAAGCAGCTGCCTGGGAAAAGCCAGAATTCAGAGTTACCCAAACAGTACTGAACTGGTGAAAGAAGTAAGACAGAAAAAGAACTAAAGAGCATGCAAAACTATTGATTTGAGTCAAATTGTTTCAATAATAGTACCCAGTCGAGTTTCATTTTAGTGCCTATTACACTTATTAAAATTAAATAAAAAGCACCTTAAAATAACCTATCTATATAATCAATACACATTATAGTATTTATATAAAAATGCAATATGTGCACAATTTAAGCTTCAGGGAAACTAGGAGTTTAGTCTTTATAATCTTCATAATCATCAGAGCTATGATCCTCAAAATCTTGGGGGAGGGTTAACAGTAACAGCACATTTCGATTATAGCTGACTTGATTCAGGGGCTGACACTCAGAATTTGAGGACAAGTAATAAATATTGAGAAGTTATCTCTTTGAGGGGTGGGAGGGACCTTTAAAAGTATTATTGCTAAGAGACTACTTCCAAAAATCCACTACTACTGATAGATGACGGTGCTGAGGTGACGTCCCTCAAGGATGACCCAGAGGCATGGGAAGATAACACTTGATGGCCAAAGGGTTTGATGATACTTGGGAGTAACTTGGGAGCTGAAAGAGATCAGATGAGGGGAAAATAGGTCCTGTTCTGATAGGGGTTATGTGTGTAACAGGTGTGCATGAAAATCTTGTCATAAGTGGACAGCCCCAGGAAGAAAAAAATGGATAGAGTAATTTTTTCTCTATCTGGAATTGCTCCAGGAGCCTTTTAAATATGGTATTGGAGAGAGCAAGAGCAAAAAAGCCATTCAGAAATAGAAATGCCACACATATATCTCACACCCCATCAGCCAAGAGTCTCCGGGACAGTGGACAATACTGAGGAGCATAGAGCTGGTTTGCAAGATCTGCAGACAGGTACCTCTTATGATCTCACAACAAGGAATGTTCACTGGCAAATCTTTGGTCTACGCTCTACACTAATGCTAAGTGGAAGAGCACATTCTCTCTACAAAGACCCACGAGTAACGCCTCAATCTATTCTCCCCTGTGTGCAAGTAACGTCCCTGGACACAAACAGGAGCCAAGTGTGTGAGGACGGAAACCAGGCCTGCTGAATTCTCACTGGCCTATCTGACTTTCTTCCCCTGCAGGTTTGGAAAGAGATGCTGCATCTCATCTGCTACCAAGGATGTCTAGAGGCTACTGCTGGGGCCTAAAAGTTGAGCAAGGTTCATACTGTTACAGTCACGTGTAGCCACAATTCAACTCCCTTTATTAGAAGTATAATACTCACTTCATATCACAAATGTATAAAAATATGGCAGATAGTGTCATAACGATACTTTCTTTAAATGAATATATTTATAAAACAGATATTTACCATATATATATTTATATATAGAATAAAATACTCCTGATGCAATATATAAATGTTACTGTTTAGTTTTTATAGAAACTACTGTAGCTGTCCCACTGCTTCACAATGTTTCAAACAGCTCAAAATAACTTTACATTATAACATAAAAGATATGATTATAACAGTACAATATTAATTATAAATAAATGTTACAAATCCTATCAAATATGGAAGTTTAGAAAACAATTTAAGACATACAGTTCATCTGCTAACCCTTCAAAGGGATACTCTTGGATTACAATAAACCCCACATTTAGTCTAGGCAGAAAAAAAATATGTAGTAAGGGCATCGGTCAACACGATTTTCCTATCCCTTGCAGTGCCAGGACACATCCTGGCATTCCCAAGTTCAACAGAGATTGCACTAAAGCTGGAATGTAAGGGGGAGAAACTGCCAAGAATTTCTTCTTCCTCAATGGCACACTCTATCTATTCTCACACAAGACCTGTGGGGAGTGGCGATCCCTAAGGAACTCCTGTGGCTCTAAGATCCCTGACTAGCATTTGTGGCCGCGAGGAGCTCGACGGCCCCAACACATGCAATATTGCACACACCTTCATAAAGCTGAAAATACTGGCTCACCACTTGGCCCGGCCCATGCCCCAAGCCCAGCCCACCCTTCCCCACCCCTCCCCCACTGGCTTGTCTGCCCACCCCTCCCCCCTACCAGCACAAATTACAAGGCTGTCTCTTTTAAATCATTCAGATTTGGCATTCGTGAGCGATTTGTTCTGTTATAGGGGTGCCCATTTGGCCCACTCTTGGCACCCAGCTGTTCAGAGTAGGAAGGGCCCTCTGTGGCACTCCTGGTCACAGAGGACACGTGCCAACCAGGATCCATCTGACCTGGCAGCTGGAGGGCTGGCCTGCCCTTCGGTGCGGGCTCCTGCCGGATGTTGCTGCTCCCGCCAGAGGCCTGGCTCAGGGGGTGAATCCGAATTTCTGAGAAGGAATTTTTGGTTTGTTGAGCTGTTAAGGGCTGGAAGCGGGGGTCTGAAGAAGCCGGGTGATTCGAGGCCGAAGAGAGATGTAACAACTTGCGCAGTGATTTTAATGGCTGGCTCTGAAAGAAAGGATGAGAATGCACACGGGATTCAAGTTAGAGCGACCATAAGTCTGGGGAGGGAAGGGGGCTTAGACCTGAGGTGACTGGGCGTGGCCAGGAAGGGCAAGCATGTACAAGGAGGAGCTGGTCCAGCCAGATCTGTTCTTTGGGTTTTCTTCAAACAAGATTGTATTATTCTTTAATGGAAAAGCCTAGAAATCTAGATAAGACATATAGAGCTGGTATGGCAGCCAATCAAAGGCCCAGGCTCATCTACCTGGTTGCATCCTATGTCTAAACAGGGGATCTCATGCTTCAACCAGCAGGAAGGAGAAAGAGCAAAAGATGTATGTTTCTCTGTTTTGAGAAGACTTCCCAAAGGCTCCACACAATGCTTCCACTTATATTTCACCAGCTAGAACTTAAGTACACAGCCGTATCTAGCAGCAAGAGAAGCTGAAAATATGCAATGTTTTAGTTAGCAATGTACTCAACTACAAGTCGTATAGCCCTTTTTGTTCTCATCTCCCCGATTTCCCTCTCTCGATATTACAAAATTCAAATGTTTCCTTGCTTTACTTTTTTTTTGCTTTTTTTTTTGAGAGGGGGAGGGTAACATTTGGGCATTGAAAATGCAAAGCACAAAGAAATATGCAAAACCCCAACAGAACTATCTAAATAATTCATTCACAGGAGGCCTTCCATTCCTAACATGGGCTCACAGTAGTCCGCCCTGCCTGTCTGTCTACTGTGCAGCTGGACACCCCCAGGTGCTGCATCAAGGAGGGAGACTGACTTTAGGGCAGAGGGGAGGAGCCTCAGAGCGGTCTCCTCACTGGACAACTCCTGAGCCTCATGCTCCTGAACGATGAAAGATGATGGCTCAATCTCCTCTTCCTTGATCTCAGAAGAGACATGGAAAGCACTTGGAAATTCACAGCCAATCAACGACTGCTGGACTTGGCTACTTGGGCTACAACCCTAGCCTTGGGGCCCCTCTGGGGCCAATTCTCAGAGTACCTTTGCTGTAAGTGTCATGGTATAAGGGACATGCATTTAAGGGCTCAGCGAAGTTTGAATAAAATGTTGATGAACTCAAGGAACATTACAAGATTTGAAGGAACTAGGCACAGAAACCCAAGGTAAATGGCTTCAGAATTGACTCAAGTAGATATTGTTTCAGGGGAAAGTACTCTCCATCATCATTCCAAAGTCTTCCCAAGAAAGCTTTGCGCTCCCTACAGTAGGTAGCATAGTACACTGTATACTCTAAGTGCTCAAAAGTGGCTTTTTAAAAATAATTAAATTGGTATAACATGATGAGACTCCTGGTGATTTTTACAGCCTTGACCACATGTAACTATCAAGCAATTACAATAATCTGCATTCAGCAAGAGCTATAAAGTTATTTGAAAAGAGTTTCTAGCCTGGACAACAAGGCAAGACCCCATCTCTATAAAAAAATTAAAAAACTAGCCATGTATGGTGGCATGTGCCTGTAGTTCCAGTTACTCTGGAGGCTGAGGTGGGAGAATGGCTTGAGTCCAGGTCAAGGATGCAGTGAGCCATAATCTTGCCACTGCACTCCAGCCTGAGTGATCGAGTAAGACCTTGCCAGAAAGAAAGAGAGAAGAGAGAAGAGCTTCTTGGCAAAATAAATGGTTTCACAAAGAAAGTTCTAAAGCTCTCTATTCTTTTTGTTTTGTTTTGAAATTGGGAATAGAGAAGCAGGCCCTCACTCACAGGCTTGTCTCTTTAGTTTGGATACATATCCAATAAACTTGGATATCTGGTTCTCTATGCTTCCACCACCCCCAGCTTATATTATGTTAGAAGCAGAACATATAAATAGCTGGGGCAAATACAATGGGAATATGGGGAACTTCTGTCAGCTGTTCTGTGCAACAGCTTACAGTTAAAAAGAGTAAACAGAGGCTGGTCATGGTGGCTCATCCCTGTAATTCCAGCACTTTGGGAGGCAGAGGCAGGTGGATCACTTGAGTCCGGGAGTTCAAGACTAGCCTGGGCAACATGGCGAAACCCTGTCTCTACTAAAAATACAAAAAATTAGCCAGGTGTGGTGGCGCACACCTGTAGTTCCAGCTACTTGGGAGGCTGAGGTGGGAGGATCGCCTGAGCACAGGGAGGTCAAGGATGCAGTGAACCGAGTTTGTGCCATTGCACTCCAGCCTGGGCAATGGGAGTGAGGCCCTGCCTCAGGAAAAAAAAAAAAAAAAAAAGTAGTCTGCTCTCTCAATCACAGAAATCTGTGACACAAGAAATCACAGATACAAGTGATCCTATAGCCTCAAAAGCTCTGGAGGGTTGTCAAAAATTATAGTGCAGAAGAATAAAGGACTCATAAAATATTCAACATCAAAAAACAAAATGTTCATTATGGGATACTGAAAAGATACATTACAAAATTTCCAACCAAAATAGTTGTTTAAAGGCAATAAACCTCAGATACCTGAAAAATTTACTGATTCAGTTTCTGCTTATTCCTCCATTATGGAAGATAAATGTGACTATGTAATACAGTCTAATATGTAGTTCCTAATGCAACTGTTTGCCTGTTTCCTGTAAAAAATAGTATGGATTTCAGGAGTTGAAATATTCTTTCAAGAAAACTTATCATACCTGTCTTTCAATTTGTATGCTATTACTTTTAATGAAACCTTAATCTTCCCACCATCTCTGTTCATCCTGCCTGAAATGTTACAGCATGCCTCATTTTTTACCATGAATTATGGTTCTTTAACACAGCTCAGCTCTTTCCTGGGCTGTATTTGTGGGCTAGGACTACATCTTCAATTGCCTCCAGCTAGGTGAAGGCTAACGGAAGCTTGCATCTTTCCCAGTAGAACACGGGTCACTGAAGCAAGATTCATCCTGGCTCACAAGATGCATCTGGGTATAACTGAGGGTCTATTTTGAGGAGGTGCTCAGCCTTACTGTAACATTGAGAGGCTAAGTTTTCTCTACCACGCCCTCCCGGCTCCTCAGGACAGTTATTGCAGAGTTGGAGAGTCTAGGAACGGTGCAGGATCCACTCACTTGGGTCTGTAGATCTGAGATCTTCTCAGGGCGCCACTCCTTTGGTCTGCTGCTTGGAGTGCTAGCAGAATGAATGGATTTCTGCAACGTTAGAAGATCAGGGCTGTCGGAATTGGGAACCTAGAGCAAAATATGGACAAGCATTCAATAAGCACACTAATTAGCCTAATTAAGATATGCAACCACACCCAATAGGAGAACCAAACTAAAAAGCAAACCAAACCAAAACTCAAATGATCCAGTAAAAAAAGAACCCCAATCTCTCCCAATGTTCACAATGCAAGTGATGCTAAATTCTTCTGCCCTCTTAATAATTTTCCCTGCATTAGGAAAAATTGGCAGATGTCATGCAGCTTTGTTAAACCTCAACCCTTAAAGCATTCCCATGCTGTTAGTTTTAGTCGCTGTAAGAGAGAGCAGTTAAATTGGGCTATACCAGGAATTGCTGTCGTATCCTCATTCCATATTGCAGTTAGGTTATGAACCAGTTCAATAAAACAAATTTGTCTTGCTGGGAAAATGATCCAAACACTGTATTTGGTAGTGCCAAAGAAGTCTGGTAGGCTTTCAAGGATAGCAAAGTGAGAAAGTATGGTTTAGGTCATATTCCCAAATCATTGTCTGATATATCTGGATCTATTATTATGTACTAGAGAAATGCTGGAAATCTGTGCCACAAATTCCAGATGAATGCAACTGGTCTATTCGCCAGCTTTGGTGAACACAGAAGAGTAATGTCAAATGCCAAGCAAAAGCCCTGGTTTTAAACTGACCAGCAAAAGCTCAAGCCAGACAAGGATACAAGCTGTTTTTTCATGGAGCCTGTTAGCTCATTCAATTTGGTCAATTCAACTTGGCTTCAAAAAGACAAATTGCCAATCAAGTGTTAACAAACTCTGTGAGTCAAATGCAAAGACATTTGTTAACTGTAAATGTTAACAGAATTCCTTACATAAAATACAGGCTTTTATAAATGTTATCTGCCCATAATTGGCTAATCAGACAAGACAAACTAGCCTTTCACTAGTTTGTCTGCTTAATAGACTTTGTGCTTCAACTTTCTTAACTGATTCAGAAGAATGGCAATGAATTTATATCCCAGTGAATTTATGGAACTGGCTCACGTACTTAACTAGCATAAAGAGAATATGACCTCATGAAAATAAGACATGCTGTTGTCATCAGTAAAACAAGTTTACTGGAGCAGTTTTCAGGGCTACCATACATAAAAACGGGTACCATGGGTGGAGTGACTACAGGAAGCTTTTTCAAAGAAGAACTATGCTTTAAATGATTCTTTGAATTAAAAAGAGGAAAGAGGGATTTCTTGATGCTTGGATTCTCCCCGTTGGTGGAATCTGTCTGCAATATAAGATACAAATAAACTAATTGCAAAAAAAAAAAAAAAAAAAAAAAAGTGCTTATTGAAACTACTAGCCCTTGGAAGCCCTCAAATTGCTAAATATTAACAGTCACTGAAAGAATCTCGGTGCTGTGCATCTATAGAGGTTCTGTGCCAATTCTCACCTGAACGTGAAGATGTCAGTAATGCAAATTCAAGACAAGCACAAACTTCTTCCAAGTATATAATGTGAGATCATGATCAATACCTCTAGTAGGAATGCCGAGAGACCTAGACACACCTACTCACATTAAGCTTGTAACACATTAAATAATTTTTACTTACTATCAGAAATATTGTCATAAGGAATTGTGTTAAAGAGCTACTGATAAACTTCAATCTTCTCCTAATTGCTAGAGAGGACTTCAGCAAGTAAAAAGTCTACCATGTAATTTGCCTATTAGAAGAAAAAAAATCCCAACATACTGGAAACCCTTTCAAATTTGGTCAACTTTTAAGCCTGAAAACATCACTAGGAAGAGGTATTGATCACTGTGGTGGGATACTAATGTTGAGTAAGAGGCCTTATTCTGTACTGCTAGAAATATTTACCCAATGGAAAACATTTAGCACAATTCAGAATACTGGTTTTCAAAGGGAAGAAACAGAAATTTCAATATTTAATTGGAAGCATCATCACAAGTTGAGATACTAACTAACTAGGATACAATTACCAAGTTGGCAAAGTCACCATATGCTCTGAGGACTTATGTAACTCTGGATATGTAACCGAAGCCAGATTTCCCAAGGCAGCTTCCAGATTTGCTTGAGTCGAAGCAGGCACCTTTACAATACAGAATTTTTTTTTTTTTGGGCAACACTTTTCCCTGATTTGGATATCTCAATTATCAGAGAACTAGAATGTACATGAAGGTATTCAGGTATTTAGGTAATCTTTTAAGGGTATCCGTAAAAAGAGATTTGAGTAAAACATCCCATAAATTTTCTTGTTCCAATGACAGGAACCCTGAGGAAGAGTTTAACTTGCATCGCTAAAGAGGCCAGAGGAGAGCTCCTAGAGGCTCTCCACAGAGGCAGGTCCACGGTATAAACTGAGCCTGGACTTGGTATTTAGGAGAACCCAGTTCTGGTTCTCCCAATTGATTACGTGATTTTTGGGCTTCGAAGCAAGCCCATGACTTGCTTGGGCTCAGTTCCTATACTAGTGAATAAAAAAATTCAACTAGATTTAGGATCCACCTCAGTTTTAACATGTCATGAGTCTCTATGTACACTGGGCATCAGATTTGTATTCTTTTGGAATCTTATGCAAAGGCCACAATGCCTTAAATCTTTTGAAGCTTATTCTATGTAGTTTCTTTTTGCTGAGTTCTAGAAAGTGAAAAACAATGAACTGTTTAAATGCTCATTCAAAGTAGCCAGAGTTAACCCAATGTCAGGCTTAGGACTCTGAGGTTTGGAAGGCTGTACTGAGTGCTCTTTGGAAATCCCAAAGCCCTTAAATTTTATTTTTCATTTAATGAAAAGATGCAGAGGTACAAACAACTTCTGGGTTGGTAAAGATTAAGGCATTATGGCCTATGCAGAGATATTTTGCAGTTACCTTACATATCAAAAAGGAAACTTATGAAAGCCTAATAAAAAAGTTTAAGCGGAGAGGATGTTAGAGAATGGTTATTTTCCTTTTTACTCTAATCTACACTACTAAAATATCTAAAACTTAACTAAATTCTGAATAATAAAGTCAGTCAACATGTATACTCCACTTGTGCCACAGTGAGCCAGGGACTTTAGGTTTAATGTTGCTCTACAGCAAACATCAAAATCTAAATCTATATACAAAAACACCTTCAATTCCTTAATCTTTCCTACTTCCTACCACTTAATCACCCCACAATGCCAGGAGACCTGTGGTTTAGAACAAAAATCACAAAATAAAAATAACAGTGGCCAGGAGGTAGCCAAACTTTAATGTTCATGATAGAGAAACATATTCTACAGACAATGATAAAAGTTTTATTAACACTTTAAACATTTTAAGTATTCCTAGGTTAAATCAGGTCTATTTGTTCACCCAGTCTAAGTAACAAATGTAGTAGTATCTGACTGAGTGGCATTTTGATTTGACACTTTAAAAGCAAGCTTCAGTTAAAAATATGGGCAGTTTTTTTAAATGAATACTTCAGAAATATTATGCAGCCATTAGGATTCAAGATAATAAAGTATTTGTAGTAACATACATATTCTGTGCATGTAGATATAGATAGATAAACTGTTAAAAGCCAGAATACAAAATCGTACTAAAAGGATTGCTCTAATTTAAAACTTTAAAAAAAACAAAAAACAAAAAACAAAAAACCCCCACACCTAGTTTCCACAACATATGTATAGGTTAAACAGCTAGAGGGAAATATACCAAAATCCTAATACTAGTTGTGGTAGGGTATTAAGATTTAAAACGATCTTTTTCTGTTTCTCAAATTTTCTATAATGAACTCACATTTATTTTATAAGGAAATACATAAATTTAACAAGCAAGCAAGTGAAAGAATGATCTAGAAAGATAATCTAGGAAGGTATTTGCTAACATTTCTAGAACATCTGTGAGATAAAAATGCTTACTTCAGGTTATTTATACAAATTGCTATGAACATCTATCTAATCTACTTCCCATTGAGTCATAATTCTATAATTTTCATAATAGAAAGGGCCTCAGAAACACTGGGTCTAATCTACTAAACTTACAGATGAAATCAATGAAATCCATCTGAATAGGCCATTTTGATTATGTCTTTTCCCTCTTCAAATAAAAGAGAATAAATTATGTATGAAGTAAAACTAGAACCAAAACCATTCAAAATGGCTAACTAGGCCAGGCACAGTGGCTCACACCTAGCACTTTGGGAGGCCTAAGTGGGCCGATTGCTTGAGCTCAGGAGTTCAAGACCAGCCTGGGCAACATGGTGAAACCCTGTCTCTACAAGAAATACAAAAAATTAGCTGGGCGTGATGGCGTGCATTCAGTTATTTGGGAGGCTGAGGTGGGAGATCACTTGAGCCCAGGAGGTAGAGAGGTTGCAGGGAGCCGAGATCACGCCACTGCACTCCAGCCTGGGCAACAGCGTGAGACCCTGTCTCTAAAATAAATAAATTAAATAAATAAATAAATAAATAAAAACAGCTAACTCTACCTTATTTAGCCTTGAAGTTGTCATAAAGAAAAAGGGGATGCAGTCTCATCTAGGGGAAGAACTACTCCTGCTGCTGGCCTACAGGCTGGGTTTCCCTAAGGTTCTCACATCACTAAACCAGCAGGATCCCTGCTTGGTGGTTCAGTGAAGTGATGTGAACAGTCCCATGGAGCCAGCTCTTTGTTCAGGCAGAGGTCTCCCAGGAGACAAGGTGCATTCCAGCCCACGGCGCAATCAAAAGGCAAACATATTTTCCTTCTAACGCAAGCCCTAAAATCCCAGATACGATCTTTGTGACTATACAACTCTGAAACACACCTGTCAACGTAGGAATTCTATAACCAGCCAGGAGAGAATAAGGAATGATGGTTATTTACAAACTTCAAGATTTAAAAGTAAACCAAAACCCATTTCCTAAGTTTTTGCATATCTTTAAACGCCCAGAGAGAAACAAATCCTGTGTCTTCAAAGTTTTTACATGAATATAAACCCACATAGATAAGAAGTATACTGAGAAAGGCTTAAAGTGTTCTCTCTCATCCAAATTAAATTTCTTCTATTCCTGGAGATTCTGTTGAATGTCGAAAAGGTTCTGTTGAGAGGATAGTTGTATAGAATTTCAGAAAGAGACATAATACAGTGCATAAATGTCAAGTCTCAATAAGAAAACAATCAACTTTGATTGCCAAGTGCAAACTGTAAAGTATCCCTTGAATAATGCAGAAACATGTTATTATATATATAAATTGGCCATCTACTTACTGTTTGAGATTTCTTCTTTTTCTTTTTCATTGACCTGAAAAATCCTTGTTTCTCTTTTTCCTTGAGTTGCTCTGAATGACTAATATTTTCAGGACTTTTCCTAAATGAGAAGACATTTTTATCATATTGATTTTTCAATCATTTTCTTGCCATTGTGTGACAAATATAAGAAAGACTGAAAATGCATGACACTAGGTTCAAATAGCCAGGAAGAATCAAACACTTGGGTAAAGAGCCTCTAAAAAAGCACAGGAGGAACTGAATTTAATCAACCATGGTTAGTGATTATCCTCTGGCACAGGCTCACTCAAAACAGCAATTTGAGCATTATATGACCTATAACTGTTGCTGCAAGACCATTTTCATGCTGTTGAAGACCTCAGAGTTTGAGATTATTAAAAGTACACAGCTTAAAGGATGGCTTTTCTATAACTCTACAAAGGAAAGAGCAAAACATTTTCAACACCTACCTTCATTTTTCTATTTACCTTTTAAAAACCAGCTCGACACGTTTATTATTAGAGACTTGTCAAGATACTGAACATAAAGATCAATACTGCTATAAAAACATCTTGAATAAAAGTAAAAATTTGCCAGAAACTGGAAATATCCTACTTATTAAACCTTTCATCTACTTATTAAAACTAAATAAAAATAGTTAAGAAAAAAACGCAGGGATAGGTGCAGTGGCTCACACCTGTAATCCTAGCACTTTGGGAGGCTGGGGCAGGATCGCTCGAGGTCAGAGTTTTAGGCCAGTCTGGGCAATATAGCAAGACCCCGTTTCTTAAAAAAAAAAAAAAAAAAAAAAGGCTCTCATGGGGGGCAAAAAAGCTTCTAACTGAAAATACTGACATTAAGCTTGATACCACTGACACCACCAGTATTTTGATAAAATTGGAAGATGTTAAAAGAATAAAATAACTAATATTAAAATTCAGAATGATATATTTACAATTTTGAAAGCCAGAAAACTTCAGACATGATGAAATGGGTAAGTGCTGAAAAGTTAATAGTCTTTATTTTTATTTATTTATTTCTGAGACAGTGTCTTGCTCTGTTGCCCAGGCTGGAGTGCAATGGTGCGATTTTGGCTCACTGCAACCTCCACCTACTGGGTTCAAGTGATTCTCCTGCCTCAGCCTCCCAAGTAGCTGGAATTATAGGCATGCACCACCAGGCCTGGCTAATTTTTTTATTTTCAGTAGAGACAAGGTTTCACCGTGTTACCCAGGCTGGTCTTGAACTCCTGACCTCCTCAGCCTCCCAAAGTGCTGGAATTACAGGTGTGAGCCACCTCGACCAGTCAAAAGAGTCTTTAAATGCAGTGTTGTACTGTTGGGAAAAACATCTAATCCCAATGACAGACTGGGCCTAGACCCTGGGAATTTGGTAAAAGTTTCTTGCGACAAGTTCTTTTGCAATTAAGGAGATGAAACCCTCTTGCATGGGGCTTAAAGATAGACTGCCCTAAGCTGAACTCCAAGACACAGCATTCAGTCACTTGCCATTGGTAAGGAACACTGCAGAAGAGTGGGGTTTGCTGGAATCACAAAAGCATGACTCTGGGAAAAGAGCCTCAGAGAGCATCTAGTAGAACTGGCAATACTATTTTTAACATTCTGTAACTTCTAGAGGTTAAAGAATTATATGTTTATGAAATAGCTATGTACTTCTACAATACTATCTGCAAAAACACAATCTAGAAGCACAACAGGAAATTCAGATTAATGGGTAGAAGTTTTTACCAATCAGAATGAAAGTCTAACAAAATACCACAGGTGTGTTGAGGGTAAAAGTGCTTTCTGCCAATCTAGTAAATTTTTAAGGAAGACATATTCATCATGACTGCGATCTCAGAATGTGAATGGGTGTTACTGTAAGAATATTAATGCTGGCACAAGAGGAAATGAAGGCTTGAGACACCAGTCCTAGGAGGAAGTCCTAGGAGGATTTTGCATGGTAAGAGGAGACTGTATCCAGGATGAAACAGCGAATAAGATGAAAGTGAGAAGGGGAGGGTAATAAAAGGAAAGCTCGATGTCTGCAGTTTGCATGTTACATTGTTGGGTCCCCAGGACACAGGAAAGATGGGCCAAAGACCCTCTGCAGGGGCTCTTCAAGAGGCACTGGATAAACCACAGCTCAGGTGGGGATAGAGGAATGATTGGGACACTTTCAAAGATCCACAGGCAGAGAAAGATCCCAGAGGTCAAAATAAAAAAAAGAAATAAAATACCCTTGAACTGGTGGATGAAAACTAGGAGTGAAGCGTGTGTTTGCATCACCAAAGACAGACAGAAGGAAGTCAGAGAGGAAAAACAAAACAAGGGAGAAGCTATGCAGAAACATATATACCCAAAGAATTAACACAGAAAGGGAAGGGAGAAAAGGCTGACAGAGTGACTCAGAGACAGATGGAAAGAGGTTGGCTGGAACAAAGGCACTTGAAAAGCTGTGCTGTACAAAGGAATGGAGAATGAGTTATACACTGACAGCTGGAACTGAGCCCTATGGGTAAGCGTATGGTTGGTCATTTCCCTCATTTGTGCATTCTGGCCCTGTGATTCCACATGGAAGACAGCAGCTTCGTGCTGAGTGGGGTAAAAAGGAGCAGCACAGAAGAAGGGTAAGTTGGGGGTTCACATCAATCTCAGAGACAGAAGCTTTGAGAAGGACTACTCATCCAGTCACCTGGCACCTTCTCCAAAGCAGCAGTTGGGACCAAAACAGTATGGGAAGAGGGCAATGAGACAAGGGGTAAGCGGGCACACAGGCATGGGACTCTAACGTTAACATGACAGCTATTTCCATAAGGGTCCAAGAGGAGACACAATTCCAAAGACTCACCTAAAGAAAGGAAGGAATTAAAATCCAATGAATTACTCAACCAATATTCAGCGAGTACTTTATACATGTCAGGCCCTGTGTTAGGTGTTGAAGAAACAGAGAAAAATAAAAGAACGAATCTGATTTCACTCAAGCTGCTCACAGACTCTTGTTGGGGGTACCGGACAGGTTTGACAGCTAGGGAATGGGGCGGGGGGGCATCACAGTCAGGCTTATGGGACTTCAGTATAATCCCTCTGAGAGCAGCATGGAAGGTGAGCTGAAGCGGCGAGGAGCATTACTCTGACACTTTCCCTGCCATCTCCCCTCCCCTGGCAATGTGACGAGCGTGGTTAGCTAATGTGTGAGAAGAGTCAGTGAATAATTCTACAGGAGTAACTGCAAGCTACGATGACAAGCACTAATAGATACCAATATATTCATAACTTTATGAGAAAAAGAAGGTTGGAGTTGTGCAAGTTACAGCAATTTTTCAGTTAACTAGTGAGATTTCTTCTTCTTCTTTTTTTTTCAGACAGAGTTTCACTCTTGTTGCCCAGGCTGGAGTGCAATGGCATAAGCGATTCTCCTGCCTCAGGCTCCCGAGTAGCTGGGATTACAGGCATGTGCCACCACGCCTGGCTAATTTTGTATTTTTAATAGAGACAGGGTTTCTCCATGTTGGTCAAGCTGGTCGCGAACTCCCGATCTCAGGTGATCCGCCCGCCTTGGCCTCCCAAAGTGCTGGGATTACAGGAGTGAGCCACCGTGCCTGGCCAACTAGTGGGATTTCTAAGTAATTTGGTTTACTCTTTAAACATCAATTTTTAACCCAATTGACAGCAGTCTTTCTAAATATATTTATACAGTTTGTCTTTTATAGTAAAGTGAAGCTGCCTGTTTTATAAACACACACTTCATAGAGATCTATGATATGCATGATTTTCCCACCTGCTTCTCTCCATAGCTATTGCCTGGATCCTTTTCCCTCTGCACCCGGTAGTACTACCTTGAACTATTTCTTGCCCTAACAACCTCAGTGCCGCCTGTCAGAACTGAGCATAAATGAAGAACAGACTCCAAATGAGGGTGGGGGTGCTATCCTATTAGTAAAGATGATTAATCCCACCATATTAACTCTATTTTGCTTGTTCTGAGATATTTTGGCTATCTCCTGATTCTTAAGTAGGTTCTACATAACTGAGATGGCCAGAATAACAGCTCTGGATTTCATACTGCAATATCTATTTATTGCTTTAAAATATAACATAGTAGTTTGACTTTTCCATTGCAAGAAAGGGGTACACTATACAAATATTCTCTTCCCGAAGTAAATCTGAAGTACTACTATCAAGGAAAAACAGACTGACCTTAGGTAAGAGATAATTTAGGAATAGCAATTCACGGCCAGGCACAGTGGCTCATGCTTGCAATTCTAGGACTTTGGGAGGCTGAGGCAGGCAGATCACTTGAGTTCAGAAGTTAAGAGTCCAGCCTGGGCAGCATAGTGAGACCCCGTGTTTACAAAAGATACAAAAATTAGCCAGGCATGGTGGCGTGCACCCACAGTCTGGGCTACTCAGGAGGCTGAGGTAGGAGGATGGCTTGAGCCCAGGAAGCGGAGGTTGCAGTGAGCCAAGATTGTGCCACCGCAATCCAGCCTGGGCAACAGAGCCAGACCCTGTCTCCACCCCCTCGCAACAAAGAATAGCAATTCACTATATGATCATAACAAGGCTCTTTGATGTTTTTTGTAAGTCACCAAATGTGCATTTCTCTCAAATATGAAGAATCTGATGAACCAATTCGAGAGCTTATTCAAGAAAAAAAATCAAGATGAGTCAAGCTGAACTAATGACAGACTAAGTGAGATGCAATGCAGGAAGGAAATATGTCATAGCAGCATTATCAGGAAGAGTAACAGAAACAAAAGGATAGAGCCAGTTCATCGCTGGCAATTCTGGAACTCTTAAGTCTCCTGACAGCAATATTAGAATAAGGATAACCTGATGAAGGCTCAACTAAAGTTCAACATCCCAATTGAGCCTCTCATTCTTTTTAAAACAACTCTTTTCAGGTTTCTATATATATATCCATGCATAAAACAAGTTCTACTTAAACTGATTATCAAAAGACAGAAACAATACATTACTAACACTGTCTATCCCAAATTTGGATTTAATTTTGATCTGACCTAATTTTCACAGGACTAAGGCAATCTGTAATTGATACTCTTTTAAATCATCACTTCATTATGCAATAACCAAGAGAACCAATTCCTTCTGTACTTCTGTATTCTCACCATTTAGACAATTTTGTCATGACTTGTCAAAGCCACACCAGAAAATGGTCAACACTGGTAAGTAAAGAAGTTGTATCTGTGTTCTTATGTTAATTCGCATATCTTTTCTATATACTAAGGAGCTTAAAACATCACATGGAGAAAGAACACCAAAGTTTATCATCAAAGTGGAGGGGAAACACCTGGTGCTGAAGTTCGATGACAACGATAGTAATTGCAGTCACTAACATTAATGAATGCTTACGGAGCCAGGCTTGTTCTAGGTGCTTTTAATGTATTGTCTCATTTAATTATCACATGAACCCTATGAGGGAGGTGCCATTCTTAGACCTATTTTACACATGAGGACACCAAGGGACAAATAGACACAGCTCCCTGATTGATAGACAGTTGCCATCAATCAAGATATCCTATTTCCAGAGTCTAAACTCTTAGTCACGAATGTTAAGACTGTCATTGTATAAACAGGCAATGGATGCAAATTGTGCTTATACAGCAAAAGCGTATTTATAGCTTTTAAAAAGTCATTTTTTATATTGTTTTAAGAATAATTAAGTAATTTTCACTATAGGGCACAATAACACTGAAACCTTGATGTAACTTTGTCAACAGGGTCCAAATTGTGACATCACATGGAGTCAGGAGTACTGACATAAGGCCCTTCTGTTACTTCTGGCAACAAACACCAGAGAGGGACTCTCTGACAGACTGGTCTTATTCCAAATCCAGTGTCTTACAGTGATGTCCCATTTTATGCTCTTGGTAGAGAACTGAGTAAAGTTCTATGAAGTACACACAACACTCTTCACATCTAGATCCTGGGCAGTCTTTCAGGGTAGTTGAGAAGTCTACATCATCATTTTTCTTAAAGTCCTTACTCCTCAGACAGATTCGCCAATGAAACTTGGTACCATTGTAATTCTCTCCCTAAATATTTATTAGATATGACACAAAAAAGATAAAAGAATAAGAAAAGTTGCCACATCATTTGTGCCTTTTACTACCATTATGCTTTTATGGTAGCATAAAGGACTGTTCCCCTATTTCTTTTTACCCTGAATCCCTGAATGACAGACAGGTAGCACAGAGGTAACAACCATGAGCTTTGGAGTCGGAGCCTATTTAAGTTTGAATCCTGGCTCCCTTCTCCATGTTACTGGCTGTCCAGCACCGGGCCAGTTCCTCGACTTTTCCAAGCTTCAGTGTCCCTGCCTCTAGCATGGAAGCAGTGCAACTGTGAGAACTGACTGAGACGATGCATGTCAAATGCTAAGCAAAGTGTAGCTGGTTCAATGTCAACAAAAGGAGACTGCAAAAATCATCATTCATGTCAGAAGAACACAGTGGAAAGCATATCAGGTATTTAATAATCCAGGAGATTTTTCTTCCCTTACATGATATTTAATATAAATGCCAAACTGGAAAAAAGTTACCAATAATGAAAAATCACATTTTCCTTATTCAATAATTTACCTAGAGAAAAAAAGGCCTAGCAGGAGAAAGAACACTAAAAAGCTCATCCAGAATTTATTTCAACTCTTAAATCTACAATTTAAAAAATGAAGAGTAAAAACAAACCAAAATGCTCACCATGGATCGAATGCTGGTTGTCTTTTTGAGTGGTTGGTTCCAGAACTGCTCTCTGATGGTAGAGAAGAAACTCTAGTTGACACATTATTTTCATGGAAAGAATTGTCTGGACGTGGAGATGGCACTGAATAAAGAAAAAGTAAGTCACTGATGGACTTTGTTTTTTTCTTTTTTTTCTTTTAGACAGGGTCTCGCTCTGTCATTCAGGCTGGGGTGCAGTGGCGTGATCTCGGCTCAGTGCAGCCTTGACCTCCCAGGCTCAAACAATCCTCCTGCCTGAGCCTCCCAAAGTGATGAGATTACAGACATGAACCACCACACACGGCTGATGTACTCTTTTGGCCAAAGCAGTTTTCACATTATCCTACTGCATTTTCTCTAACACAAATAAAACAACAAACAAACATACAAAAATCCTCATCAGCCCTTCACATAACTTTTGTGTTTTCTGAGGGTGAAGGCATTCCAGGGAACCATGTCCGTCCATCCACTGCTTATGACACTAATTTGCAAGGGTTAATTAACACCAGGTAATATGTATTGAAAATGGTAAACTGACCTGCCAGCTGATAAAGAGAAGAACATTGTATTTTCTTTCTCCTCTTTTTTTTTTTTTTTTTTTTAAATAAGAGACTGTTACTCACACTGGAGTGCAGTGGCACGATCATGGTTCACTGCAAACTCCACCTCCCAGGCTCAGGTGATCTTTCCACCTTAGCCTCCTGGGTAGCTGGGACCACAGGTGCACACCACCACACCTGGCTAATGTTTTGTAGAGACAAGGTTTCACCATGTTGCCCAGGCTGGTCTCAAACTCTTGAGCTTGAGCTCAAGCGATCTGCTCACCTTGGCCTCCCAAAGTGCTGGGATTACAGACGTGAACCACCACGCCCAGCCAGGGTATTTTCAAGTGTGAATCTCATAGCCCCTACCACCATTCCCTGCCACCGTTTTGGCATTCTTTGAAGTTAAAGCTTTCTTATCATAGACCAACAATGTAAAATCTATTCTTAGTTTGAAGTAATTAATATGTGTGCTGAAACAGACAAACTACAGTTTAAGCCTTGACACTTGGGAGGTAGCATCACTCATGTTTTTAAACTAAATTACACAGAAATTTAGCTATTTCTACAAAAATATTATTTTTCTCTAAATTCTAAATGAACAGAAAAAGGTAAAATACAACATATGTGAATAAATACTTTTCTGCTTTTGGGGGAATAGTTATTAACTTTTTCTGTCAATTTCTAAGAATGGTTATAATAAAAATATACTGGAAATTTCACCACAAAAGGAATATAGACTGTATATCAAGATAAATGACACAATTTCACTTGACTCTTGACCAGTAGGAATGAAAACGGGAAGCATTCTGGAAAGAAACATCTGTTATTTCAATGATACCACCAAATCTTCCTCTAGGACTTAGTAGTATCATTGAAATGACAGATGTCTCCAGATGTTTCATCTAGTTAAATACTTTCCTTCTATATCTGAAATTTTAAAAATTAAAACATTCTACCTGCCAAGCTCTCACTAACCTCTCTACTAATGAGGTAGACATATGAAGTATTTCTCTGAATTAACCAATTTATTTTTTTTGCAATCAAAATAAAACCATGTTTCCAGAGATCAAAGATGAATTAATTTAAATCTCCATTAGCATTTTATATTAATGCATATTCTCCAGACATCTATAGAAATAATACACCTACGGTATATTTTGGAGGTAATGCTTCAGTGATAGAAGAAAAGGCTTTTGCACATGTATGCTATAATATTTTAATTAAATTAAATCTGAATTAAAAGTTTAGTCCCATAAAATTCTAAAGTGTAATCATGGTATTAGAAAAAAATGCATTAAATGGCATATTCAATCAATGCCTTATGCTTTTCCAAAGGTTGGACTGGAAGGGAAGGAACAGTGTAGCCTAATCATTAAATATACATTTAGTCCTAAATAACACTTCTGTGCATTTATTTAGCTGGAGTTCCTAATTAAAATGACTAAGCAGTTCTCCATGCCCCCACCCCAAATCCTGCCCCTTTCCAACTATCCTCTTAAAACAACAGAAATAGTGGGAAGTCAGGCAATGTGGGCATAGGAGGCTTTAGAAAGCTGTGGTGACTCTTGAAGGCTTTACAGGCCTTCTGATCCCAGGCCTTGTTCTTGGCCCTGTGGGCTTGCTGTCCATTTTCTCCACCAGGGTGTTGGAATGCCCAAGGGCTTTACAATCTATTATTGCATAGTTACTAAAAGGGATGGCCTTTGTCATTCAATGTCCCCTAAGTTTGTACAACCCCAAAAGCATCTGTTTTAGTTGTCTGTTAAATAACAAAGTACATTTTAGGCTGTGCAAGTACACTTGAAATTTTTCTTTAATTCAATCGACAAATACTTATGAAACTGTGCGAGGCAGTGTACTAGTCAATGAGAATAAAAAGAAGAGAAGATGAAGAGAACTGAGTGTCTCTGAGGGGCTCACAACCTTGTGAGAGAGAACTGCAGACAAAGAATCAGTGCAATGTGGTCAGTGTTACATCAGAGTTACAGACAAGGTGCGACAGACAGAACGGAGACGACGTTTCACTCCATCTGGAACAAACTGTGGGAAGATATTATACTGAAGAGGACCTTAAAGAAAGGGACAGAGACAAGCTGCTCCAGCAGGAGGAAGAGTACATTACAGGCCAGAGGAGGGCATAGCCTGTGCAGTCCCATAGGCTGGGTACCAGAGAGACCGAGGGGGTGGGGGAGAAAGTGGCTGGAGAGGATGGCAAGGGCCAGACCATGGGAAGTCTGGAATGACATCCTAGAGAATTCAAATTTTGTCCTGATGCCAATGGGAAGCCACCAAATGACTCTCAACAGGTGAGTGATAGGGGATTAGGGTAGGGTGGGGCGGGGTGGACAATGGGATGCCTTGCTCTATTTTTTTCTCCCTTGTAGCACTTAGTATCTTTTACTGTTCTATATAATTATTATGTTTAGTGTCCATCCCTCCTCCCGAGGAAGTGAGTTCCGTGATGGTGGAGAACTTTGGCTGTCTTGTTCACCAACAAGTTCTAAGCCAGAACAGTGCCAGACACACAGGTAACATCAGTAAGTATGTTATGGCTTGACAGAAAGAAATGAGTGGTATAGTCGGAACACAGCTTCAGAAGGATCGCTCCAGTTACTATATTGATGGGTACCTTGGAGATAGGGAGACCAGTTAAGAGGCTACTCAAGGCCAATTCAGAAGCCAGGAGGGCCTGACTTAGCAGGAGCAGAGGCAGGGAGAACCACTGGAAGGCAACAGTGTAGGTGAGAAGGCCGCTGGCCTGAGTCGGTGAAAGCAGTGTGCACATAAAGTGAGAGAGGGAGGAGAGGGGAACCTGGTGAATGCCGGGGGTGGGCTTACCTCTGTAAAAGCTACCAACTCTCCTTGGCACAGGATCATTGTACAGATGTCTATTTTCTTTGGGGGCTGTGCCATCATCAGAGTGTGGGTCATGATACACTCCACCCTGAGGCAGGAAAGAAATTTATAAAAGTTAAGCCACACATTGATGAGAATATTGCCTATGACTTTTTTCTTGAGACAGAGTCTCACTCTGTTGCCCAGGCTATAGTGCAGTAGTGCAATCATGGCTTACTGCAGTCTTGACTGCCCCAGTTCAAGCAATCTTCCTGCCTCAGCTTCCCGAGTAGCTGGGACTACAGGCACACACTACTACACCCAGCTAATTTTTTAAACTTTCTGTAGAGATGCGGTATTGCTATGCTGTCCTGGCTGGTCTTGAACTCCTGGACACAAGCAATCCTCCCACCTCAGCCTCCCCAAGTGCTGGGATTACATGTGTGAGCCACCTGGCCCAAATTTAGAACAGTACCTAATCAGTCTATAATTGACTTAATGATCTTTTTGAAAGAAAACTCAAAATTATGCCACAAGGAAAACTACTTACTTTATACGCCACTTCAACTTATTTGTGGGTGATTGGATATTAATACTTTTTAAAAGCTAGGCAGTAATGACGTTGAACAAATGTTTACAGGCGTATTTTATTGTGACATACCTCAGACTTCTGGCGTGTATGGAAGGAAGAGGTGCCTTCTCTGGTGGTCTCTTTGACCGACGATCTTGCCACAGTCATCTCTGGAGGGAGCTGTTCTCCAGGCTAGAAGTAAAATTTAAAAGGATTTATAAGAGCATCCTGTTCCTAGGGATGGAACTCATCATGGTCTTTATTTGGTACAACTAGGACCATAACCAGCTAAAATAAAAAATGTTATTTGGCTAAAATACAAATAGTCCCATAAAAGTGAATAATCTGATGAATGTAATATAAGTCAAATTTCACACAGATGGAAAGTAAAATTCTCATTAACGTTAAGGCAAGCAGGGAACAAATTAGTCTGAAAATAGTTCAATTAATTACAAAAAACAAAAAAAAAATTACCCTTCTAATATCTAGACAGTCATGGTTCTGAGCGGCCCTCTGATTAGGAATTCTACTAGTTTATCTGAAATTTCTCTAGCAGATTTTAAGTCTGAGTTCTCCAAAATGAACTGTGCAGTTCCAAAAGTATTTTTCATGCAGGACTTATATGGCAAAGTCAGACGAAAATAAATGATTTTTGAATATATCAAGGAATAGAATAAGTCCTTTTAATAATTTTTGTGTTAAAATCCTCTAACTACTATAGTTTATGTGCTTAAATTCTTATCTTAATCTTCTCTAGGATAACAGCACTTATGTTTCATGTATTTTCTAAAGCCAAATCATGATAGTGCTCATCTCCAAAGACATACCACTATCTTTTTCTCTCAAGGAAGTGAGTCACAAGCTAAGAACAGCACTCGGTCCACAATGGTGTTCACTGAGGGGGAAAAAACAGCATTTTCTATCATCAGAAAAAAAGATTAAGGAAGAAAATTACCAAGTCATTACAAGGAGTTCGCTGCATTGTATATCTGTATATTATGCACACAAAAGGGCATTACCTTAAGCCTATGTGATATATCAAAAACATTTTATTTAAGATTTAAAATATGATTATTTTTTTCCCTCTCATTCCCCAAATGTACTCTGAGGATTCTGGGCAGGAATTCATCCAACATAGCCTTCCTTCTATTTTATGAAAATGTCTCATTTGACTTTTACCACCTGTACTTTTTACAAAGGCCTTTACAAAAATTATTTTAAGAAAACAAATTATTAACATCTAATATAAACTCAGTAAGAGTCTCTGTGCTTTTGAGGGTGGCCCAACACTTTGCATGGGAGTGATTCCTAGGATTCACTCACAGCTTAAGTTACTTTTCCAGCCTTCTGGTACCTTTGTGCTTTTAAACTTGTACTTTCTTGTAGCTGGGCACTGTACCTCCTGAACTGGCTTTCGCAGTCCGTAACAGATCTGTGCTTAGCCCACAGTAACTGTTTTTAATTCGCTTATGATCACCACGTTCACACAAATTCTTTTCCTGGAATTCTCAGAGAGCAATTACTTTTTCTAAGTTAAAAAGCTATTTGTTTTTCTGATTTCTTCTCCATTTTATACCATGCTGAATGCTAGCACACTTTACTCAATTTTCCCTTCCATGTCTCCTCTACCGGAAGCTGCCAGGAGATCTTTCTAGGCTCTGGATGCTCTTTCTCCTGACAGCGTCTCCTCAGGGCTCCTCTGACCATTCCTCTGACTCAACTTTCAGCCTCTGCAAATGGGCATCTCTTGCTTTCTCCTTTCACCTGGGTGCCAGACCATCTCTTTAGCCTCTTAGAGCACACTTCTGCTTAGAAGCCAAGGTCACTTCAAACTCAACGTGTCAGCAAGACACCAGTGGCAAGCAGTTGGCCTCAGCACCTGAAGCTTGCCTCATAATCCCAGCTCCATCCTGAACTAGTTGAATAAACTTGGAACAACTCACCCAATTTCTCTGAGCTTCGACATGCTCATCTGTGAAATGAAGGAGTTGAATTAGGTGACTTCAAAACTACTCTCTTTCACTCCAAACAGGAGGTCCTAGAAAAGAAACCATGAAGTCTTCCTTTTTCCTATATTCAATCCTTCAAATCACAAATCCTGTTGTTTTTACTTTTGAGGAGTAGAAGATCCACTCTGTTTCCCACCGGCACTAACTTAATCCCAAACATATTCTCTTCACCTTGTGCTTGAATTATTGCAAAAGCCACTCCAAATTTTGCATTTTTCACTCCAGCAAAGTGGAACAAGTTGCAATGCCCAAAGCACACCATGCTGTGTAACATCTGTTACCTTCCTTCTCCTTCTAATGCTCTTTTCTTCCCTCCTTCCTGAGGTCACTGTCACTTTCTTCCCAACCTTCCTGGAAGTCTCTGCTCAGGTGCCACCTGTTCTAGGAGCTCCCACAACTCACAATTTGGACTGTCTCGCTCCCTTGGCACAGTGGCATGCCTCTAGCACAGCAGCCAGAATGTAACCTCGCAGTAGTGGAACAGCCTATCTGTTGACAAGTGTCCCCTGCCAGCTCACACACTTAAGACAACAGGGACCCTATTCTTTTTATCTTTCTAGCTAGAGCTTTTCATGTTGCCCAGATCATGACATGCCTGAACATATCTTCACTCTTCAGCCTATTCAAAGCTTGTCTATACATCCCAGCCCAGAGCAAGACCTTCAGTTGCCCATAAAGCCATTTTTAACTACTTCTGCTCACAACGACCTCTCTCTATTCTCAATTCCTATTCATAGCCAGTGCCATATTGACTTTAGTCTTACTTATTTCATTGTTATCATGTATCACTTTATCTTCCCCAACAGCAGGTAAGTTTCTCAAGTGCAAGAGCTCTCTCAAGACTCTTTTGAGTGCCTGGGAGCACCCAGCATAGAAAAGGTGCTCAATGTCCAAATATCAGCCTCCACAATCACAGAAGCAGCAGGAATAACTAAAATTTGTTAGATACTTACTTTGTGCCAGGTACTGGGCACAGTGCTTTATAGATGAAATCATGAGAACATTATTTTTAAAACACGCTCTACTGTAAGAAAGTAATCTTTTTTTTTTTTTTAAGACGGAGTCTCATTCTGTTGTCCAGGCTGGAGTGCAGTGGCGTGATCTCGGCTCACTGCAACCTCCGCCTCCCAGGTTCAAGCGAAGGAATGCTACTTCTTTTAAGCAGGTTAGGTCAGTTCTAGAGTCTGACGATGAGTAAGATGGAGGAAGCATTATGCTAAAAATACTGTTTTAAGATTAAGAAACAATCCAAAAGACTGAAAATTAACATTTATCCTGGTATGAAGTTAAATTTATCTATAGTGGACAAATTTAAAACTTTTAAATTCAGTTAAAATATTGAGTAAGGTACTAGCAAAAGCTGTTGATTTAAGCAAATGTGGTTTGGAGAGATCAGAGAAAATACTCATGAATTCACACTGTATTTTAAGAAAAACTAAAACCTAACCCATACAGCTGATGAATTCTGTAATAAATCAAAATAGGATTCTCTCAACAAAATATTCCAGAAAGGAACATTCAAGAAAAAAAAAAAATATTACTAAAAACAAAATTTGACTTTTCTTGAGTATTGAACAGTTGATCTAAACAGATTTAAAACAAACAAACAAACAACAAAAAAAAAAACAGAGAGTAGGACAAGTATTGCTTCCCTAAATGCATCCTATCAAGAAAAGCACGATGTCCTGTAGTAGGGAAAATTATAGACAGACCCTCATCACATCCCTTGTACCACCTTCCCCTGAAGGGTCACCAGATTTGGTCAAGGTGCTCAACTGTACCTGGGGTGACAAGAGTTGCAGGCTGTTGGCTCTAGCTGCCATCCCTTGCCCTATGCTCAAGCTTCCATCCAAGCCTTTGGCTCTCACTTTGTCACGGGTCACATACATAGAATGCCTATGAGGACGTTGCTGGGAAGAAAAGGGGCTGGTGTAGCCCAGTCCATAAGAAAAAGATTCGTGAGGTGCAGACAGCGAATGGGAATGGCTACTGTCCATGTGCTCAGGCAGCTTCAATTCCTCCATTGTCTTAGAATGTCTGGTTGTGGTTCGACGTGAGTCCAGCGTTCCTTCATTTCGGTTATTTCTCCCAGAAGGGCTAAGCAAAGTTCTCGTGTCACTGTGTCTGGTGGGGGTTGGGCTAGTGGGAGAATTCAAGTCTAAGCAGCTAGATGGGAAGTACCTACTGGTACTCGGCTCCGCAATTTGGGCCCTGGCTTCAGAAAGGTTGCTCACAGACTTGGAGTCACTCAGTGCCCCATGGCTTTTGGCCTTGGTCCTGTAGGAGGGACTCCTAGAGGACTGGGGAATGGTGTCAATATAGCTATGCCGACTCTGCTTTTCATTGGGCTGCAGTGTCCCAGCTTTGCTTTGAGAGCTTTCCATGAATGAGTGGCGGTTCTGCTGAGATCTGCTGTTCGACTTGAGGTACTTTGTCCCTGGGCCTTCTGAAGGCTTTGGGTCAATATTAAAATCAAACTCTGTTTTTGACTTGGCTTCTTTTGGGCTAAGAAGGTGTGGTATGTTGTTGTTGGTGAGATCTTTGCTGGTAGACCCAGGCTGGCTGCTTGCTTGGTAGGTTTTGGTGTGCAATGGACTAAGACTAGCTCCAGCAAGGTTTCCATTTAGGAAGCTTTCATTGGCAGGGAGACCTTCGTCAGCCCGGGGCAGGCCTACACTCAGGTTCTGGATGTCTTTGCTGTTAGATCTGTGGTGAGACTGCAGAGCAGTACTTTTGCCGGCTTGGTTTCTATGTTAAAAACAAAAGAAGCATATCAGTTTCCCTCAATAGCTAACACACAAAAAGTATTGTTAAAAAGAAAGAACAAATACTTGAAACACCTGGAAGACTAAAAACATTAATTCTCTCAAGCATGTGCCTTCAAATAACAAGTAACCTATCAACAGCAATTAAGTTTCTTAGACCAACTCACTCTGCAACAAAGCACTGGCCTTGATGAAATTATTCTGGCACTGCTAAATGCTCAGCTAACTTGCTGTCAAAACAGTTTCTAAATGATAATCTGGTAAAACATGCTCTCACTATGTTTGTACTCATATGAGTGTTTGTGATAGAATGACTGCTAAGAAGAGAGCTGAGCTATAAACTCTTTGTAACTCTTCTGTCTGCTTGAATGTCAGAAGACAACATTTAGACTTAAAGGTTACTATGTTTCTTGAACTTCATTTTTATTTGTAAAATGTGTAGCCTGCCTCAGAGATATATACTCACAGTACATACACACAGACACCAATATCTCTTTTGCCTGCACAATCAAAGAATGAGAATTCTAGCAATGTACTTAATAAAAGAAAATGACCCTCTAAAAAGAAATGTAAACTGTCCAGTGAGGTTTGTTGGAAAACATGATGATCAATGTTTATGTCTTGGAGAAGTGGCAATTACTTGGGGCTCTTCAGATATCTCCTTGTACAGTAAACAGGAATCCTGTACTATACTCGATTACAGAGATCTGAAAGAGTTGATTTCCCTCCAAAAGACACAATTATTCTCTTTTTTATTTAACACTTCGTTATCCTAGACCGACTGAGCCCTCATTTAGGACTTAAAGCTTCATTTCACACTTGGTTTAAAATACAAAATATAAATCCAGAGGAAAATCTTGTTCTCTATTTGAAGCTGAACCTGACACCATAGCAAGGCCAGTTTGTGCTACTGTAACTATTGAAAGGACCTAATTGTAGCTTGGGACAGATTAGAATGTTTAAAAATGAATAATGATTTACACAATTCTGGTTTTACTATGCATTCAAAAAATTTTGCTGCAAATATTGCTATTGCTACAGATGGTCTGATTTGGGAGAGTTTTGTTCCCATGACACACTAACTGGAAGTCACTTTTTTTGTTCATGTAGAATGGTAGTCTGTGAAACTGACTTCCAATTTTCCCCATGAGAACCTGCATGCTCAGCCATCAAATAACATAAGGACCCATTTCCTAGTCTACCTTTCAGTCAGTAATCTCTGCCAGAAAGCTACCTGAGAGTGTCAAAAAAGAAAAAAAATCTGATATCAAGCAAGCCTGTGACAGTGTAGGGGGCCTCATCTCCTGAATGTACTCACTAATCTCTTCCAGTTAGGTCATTAGAATTATAGCATTAAATAAAAGGACACTTAAATAGGAGTACTAAATGGCAAAGCCCAGACCTAGAAAGGAATTACAAAGAAAAAAATGCTAAGTTTCACTTTCTGTTAAATTATATTAACAGAGTCTATCCCCAGATCAATAAAGTCCCTGTATCCTAAAGGCATCAGGTTTTAAACCATTGAGTTGTTTGCCAACTTATATCTTGGTGACTGAAGTATCTCAGTGACTTTTCAAACCTAGTGATAGACTGTCTCATCCACAAATAGATCTAAGTGTGTTGGTTATTCTCCCTTTGCCCAACCTCCAATCTGTCCTCCACCCCCATCAGCCCGGCCCTGGGCCTCAGGAACCCAATGCTGCAGATTGTCACCCACGCTTCCTAGCCAGTTAGCTTCTGGTTGGGCTTAGCAGTGGAAGGCATCACAAGACAAGAGGAGAGAGGGGCTGGGGGATGTCTTCCCAGCTCCTTCCCTGCAGGCATCTGTACCCTGACTCAGATCGTGGCTGTATCCTTCTAGATAACAGCTTCTACAGGGTGGCTCTTCCTGCCCAGGTCCAGCTCTACCTGGACTCTCAGAACCCTATTTCAGCCCCATTCCCCTTCAGGCCTAGAAATAGTAATTGTAAACAGATAACATGTACAGATATTGGGAAACGTCCTCAGCTCATGAAGACCAAAAAGGGACAGAGAACAGCAAAGGCAGCTGCTTGAGCCTTTCGAACTCTTAGAAACACTGTTAGCAATGTTGAGCAGAAACGTACTTGTGGATCTTAGGAAGAACACATTCAGAGCAATGTAAGAGACAATTCTAACATAAAAAGAGAGGTTATCCAGTTAAGGTAAAACGTGTCAAAGCTTTACGTTTTCCATAAGTGTACAAAGAGCCTAAACTGCCATTCTGAGTGTTTGTGTCTTAGGATTAGTTGGAAACTACTGAGCTTTGCACATAACACCTATGTAGAAAGGGCGTCATACTGTCTTTGCATCAGAGCTCTGCCAAAGCGCAACAATAAAAAACAGCTTTGAAAATTCCATAGATCTCTTTGACACACAACTGTAAGGAATCTGTGTTAAACTGCCAACTAGTTAAAAAATCTTTGCATACAAAGTCTTCTTAAATAGTTGCAGGATGGATGGATGGATAGATGACGATTTAGTTAAAGTAAGTTTTAAAAGCAAATGTCGAAGGTGCAAAGCTACATTTTGATGGAGAAGGCTGGTGCAGGACCGGGAGAGTGACAGTGTGGGGCAGCTGATGCACCATTGCACCGTGTCCGTGGTGAGCAGAACCTCAGCAGAGCCTGAGGGATATAGGCAGGGGCTAAGTAACACAAGAGTCCACTGCCTCTCCTAGAGAGAAAGAATTTAGAAGACAAGGTATGCAACAGCATGTTTGTGTCTCCAGATACAAGGCAGGGGAGTTTGTACGTGGCAACCAATGTGATATGGTGCTGTGAGCATCTCTAAAACGGTCCTGTGAAGTCTTAGGGAGCCATCGTTTGTGTTGAGATTCAAGCTAGAATTAATGTCTCTAAAAAAAAAAGCTTCCATGGAATAAGTATGGACCATAGACCAGTGTGGAGCAAAAGCCCTCAGATACATGTAAAATGTAGTAAGATCATTCCTAGAAAAAGCATTTAAGACCTTTTCTTTAATATATTCAATATAGTGTCAAGACCTGAAAATGAATTCTTCCAGAGATTTTAAATTTACTTATAATTTCTATTCTCCTCTATTTCAAAAGGGGACTTGGGAGGACTCCTCAAGGACCCATACAAATCGTATCTTCTGTATCTGCTGAAAATATCATCACCAAGCACATCCTCCTTAACAGATCCCTAAAGAGGTTCCCAAGGAGAGCCTCAGGTCCCCACTGGTTAACTCCAAGAAATCTCTCTCAAGTGAGTCACTAGAAGACAAATACACAGCCTTTTTTCACAGTATGGGTTACATCACTAATCACTATAGCACAAATCAAAAACTTATTATCAGTCTACTGAACTTTATATCATTGGGATAATTTTTCAGTGTAAACTAAAGGAGCTAAAAGACAATTAAGGTAGAAGGGAGATAAAAGCACCTGAAGTGAGAGTAACCCCAAAGAAGACACAGGACTAATTTGTACCTCCTAAATGCAAAGGAGCAACCAAATGATGACTCCTACTCCTTGACTTAGTGTCCTAAAAATTTCATGGCAACAAACAAAGAAAGCCAGCTAAGAATGGTCCATAAGACGTAAGGGGAAACAAACTGAAACCAGTCATTTTCAAGAAGAGTAAACAGCTCTAAAATACAATTGCACTATCACAGTTAAGCAGAGAAAACATATGATAAATGGTTATCATCAATTTATGGATGCTCTCCCAGATCTAAATAGTACCAGATCTTGAGCTTTCAAAAATCTGATCTGTTAAGAACAACTGATTGGCCAGGTGTGGTGGCTCACACCTGTAGTCCCAGCACTTTGGAAGGCCGAGGCAGGCCAATCGCTTGAGCATAGGAATTCTCCACAAAAGCTACAAAAATTAGCCAGCCATGGTGGCACATGCCTGCCATCTCAGCTACTTAGGAGGCTAAGGTGGGAGGATCGCTTGCCAGGAAGGCAGAGGCTGCAGTGGGCCATGATCGCACCACTGCATTCCAGCCTGAGCAACAGAGCAAGACCCTGTCTCAAAAAAGAACAATTGTTATATATGGAAGGAAAATCTGGGGTTGGGGGTGGGAAGAAAATTTATATTAAAAAAGCGGCCTGGCGCGGTGGCTCAAGCCTGTAATCTCAGCACTTTGGGAGGCCGAGACGGGCGGATCACGAGGTCAGATCAAGACCATCCTGGCTAATCTGGTGAAACCCCATCTCTACTAAAGAAATACAAAAAACTAGCCGGGCGAGGTGGCGGGCGCCTGTAGTCCCAGCTACTCGTGAGGCTGAGGCAGGAGAATGGCGTAAACCTGGGAGGTAGAGCTTGCAGTGAGCTGAGATCCGGCCGCTGCACTCCAGCCTGGGCGACAGAGGGAGACTCTGTCTCAAAAAAAAAAAAAAAAAGCTTCATATTAGGAATTATTGTTTTCAGCCAGATGCGATGGCTCATGCCTATAACTCCAGCACATGGGGAGACTGAGGCAGGAGGACTGTTTGAGGTCAGGAGTTTGAGACCATCCTGAACAACAGAGTAAGACCCCATCTCTACAGAAAATTTAAAAAATTAGCCAGGCATGATGGCATGCTCCTATAGTCCCAGCTACTCAGTAGGATGAGGTGGAAGGGTTGCTTGAGCCTGGGAGTTCAAGGCTGCAGTGAGTTATGATCATGCCACTGCACTCTAGCCTAGGCAATAGCTCAAAGGCCCTGTCTTCTAAATAAACTAAAAAATAAAAATAAAGAATCATTGTTTTCTACTTATCTTGTAATAGTAGATGAGAGAAACTATTTCCTATCTTCCATAATCTAACGACCCCAGATGACAAGATCAGCCTCTTGGGAGATGAAGGAAAACAGGGAGACCATGACTAGGACACTGTCCTCTTGGACATGCAACCAACAGAATTGAGGAATGTCAGGTCTGAAAGACAACCTGATTGTATGGCCCAAATCCCATGTGTGTGTTTTTCAGGAAACAGGCTTTGAAAAAAGTATGCTGAAAAATCATATTTAAAGAGCAACAATTTTAATCACTGACTTTACTATTTCCATATTCTTATTCTTATGAAAAATTAATTTGGCAACTCAATGATTAAAAGACAAGAGCAATAAAAACACAAGACCCCTCTGTAGAGCCAGATCTACTTGGTCCAGTCACAAAGATTACACTAGGTACATTTCCATCCACTATCTGTGTTTGGCATCCTCTTCTCTCTCCAGGAATCCCCTTGCCTTCACCCATCTTTCTTCCTCCAGGCATCACTGATGGGTCTCATTCACGCAGAATATTCTAGCTCTTGAGGCTGTAAACCCCCTTAGTTGCTAACCCAATGCTACCTTTCCCAGGGAATGCATAGGTTTCCATCATTTACTAGTTAGAGATAAGAAAGTCTTTAAGACCCACACAACTCCTTAATTGTGGTTCTGAATCATGCAATAAGCATAAGGAAGATATTTTTGAATAAAGAGGGCTTTCCTTCTTTTCTCTAATTGCATCATTTAAGCAGCCACCTCCTCCACCTACTTGTAAGACCAACACTGCATCTGTATTTCCTTAAAAGGGAATATTTACCTATTAGACAATGTGCTGCTTTCCACATGGTAAGGTTTTCTTTTTGCTGACCTTGAAGGAGAACGATCCAGAAGTCTCTGGGTTTGAAATGTAGGGTGATTCAAACACTGTTCTGTCAAGTATCTGTCAGCTGGGTCCAACTTCAGTAAATTCTTAGGAAATAAAATTTAGGATTGTTAAGAACATTACAAAGTAAAATTTAAGTTCTAATAAAAACCTTATTTTTTTCCTCATAAAAGAAATACACAGTCATTGCAGAATATCAAGTAAACACAGTTTGGGAAATAAAAAAAGACTATCTAAATCACCTATAATCTCATTATCATTTCCTCTTGGTATATATGATCCCAGCCCTTTCTTGAATATCCTAAATACATATTTTCTCTTACAAAATATACACAGTTTTGTACCCTGCACTTATCATTAATCAAAATCACTTTTACAATATAATTAAAAATTTAAAGTATATTTTTAATTACATAGATATTCACTTGAAAGAATATACATTTTTAATCTTTCTCTTATTCCCTAGATACCCAGTTCTCTTTTATGGAGGCAGCCTAGGTTACCAGTTTCTTGGGCATCCTTCCATAGATATTCTCTATACATATCTTTATCTGCTCCTTTTATTTTACCCACATAGTAGTACACACATAATAGCCAGAATTTAGCTTTCTTCCCACTTGACATAAGATCTTAAGAAATAATTCGGGGCTGGGTGTGGTGGCTCACATCTGTAATCCCAGCACTTTGGGAGGTCGAGGCGGGCGGATCATCTGAGGGGTCAGGAGTTTCGAGACCAGCCTGACCAGCATGGTGAAACCCCGTCTCTACTAAAAATACAAAATTAGCCGGGCGTGGTGGCTCATGCCTATAATTCCAGCTACTCAGGAGGCTGAGGTAGGAGAATCGCCTGAACCTAGAAGGTGGAGGTTGCAGTGAGCCGAGATTGTGCCATTGCACTCCAGTCTGCACAACAAGAGTGAAACTCCGTCTCAAAGAAAAAAAAAAAAAAAAAAATCATTCTGTATCAGCAAAGAGCCTCAACTCTAATTTTTTGGTTTTAAAGTTTCTTCTTCTACGTTTTTTTAACTTTTAATTTCAGTATTTGGAAGGAAAACTTTTTTAAGACTAAAATAGAGCCAATATAATTACTGCAGCTAGTCTTAAGGTTATTAGGGGCTTGAACTAATTCTGGTGACTTGTACCCCACTAAATTGGCTGACAGGATGAGATGGCCATTTTAGGTACTTATATGTGGATAAAATTAACACGGCAGCTTTAGAGAATGGCAAAGAGAATATTTCTCTTTGAAATATTCAAAGAAGGGATAACTGGTATTTTTCATTTTTCAAATTTGTTTTCAAAAAAAGCTAAAAAACAAAAGGAATTATTCTATTTATATAACATTCAATAATAACAAGGCAATACTAATCTTTGGTGACAGAAGTCAGAACTGGTTTTGGGGTGGGGGGTGGCATAAAGCCTGGAAGGGGGCATAAGAAGGCTTCCAGGGTGTTAGTAATTTTCTCTGTCTCCATCTGGGTAGAGTTATACTAATATGTTTACATTATAAAAAGTAACTGACATATAGATATAAATCGTGCACCTTCTGAAAGGACATGTCAATAAAAATATTTACTTAAAGAAATCTGATGGTAAAGATATTAAATAAATAGGAATTTGAATGTTTAACTTCTAAACTGGCAGAAGCACAGGATGATTCGGGTTATCTTTCTACTTTTATTTGTGCTAGCTTTTAATCAGGTACCATACCGATGCTTGGCAATTATATTTGGTAATGATTTAACAAAAACATTCAATTATTTTTAACTAAAGAAAGATGAAAGGCAGAAAACATGAAATTGTATTTAATTCCATGTTCCTATTTTATTCTATTCACATTTTAAAAGTTACCAAATTATTGAGGTCCCAATCCATGAGGACTGACTGTGTGAAAAAGCGTACTGACAAAACCTACCTGATTTAAGTTATAATTTATGCCTAATTAAACAAAAGGCTTTGAGGGTTCTTTTTGAGGGTAGCATTTCTCAATCTGCGTTCAGAAGAACACTAGAGCTTTAGCATTTTATAAAAAACAGTATTCAGTATTTAATTAAATTTGGAAAATAGTGGATAAGACAGAAATGCTTCTTTACTGTGATATTTCTGAAAGCCTTTACAGATTAATGAATATTGTGCATCTCTACAAAAGGTTGTATGGTATGTGGCCTTTCCGAAACGTCACACCCTCCTCCCCCACCTCCACCCCCACACCTATGTACATTTTGTTCCCTGGAACACAGATTAACATAGTTTAAAGCACGGCAAAGTTCTGAGAATGCCACTCGAAAATTTCCAACTGTGCTAAGTATGCCTTTCAAAGGCTCTATGCACAGTGTAACCTCTACTGATTTTGACAGTTGACTGACTGGGCATAAAATAAAATTGATCCATTAATAAGTGTTCTTTGAAGGTCTACTATCAAATAACCAACACTTGCTTATGCACTTCTGACTGCAGTGAAAGCTGGAGAAATATGAAAAATAGTTCCCACTCAAGGAGCCGACTGTCTACTGGAGGAAAAAAAATAAACTTGAATAAAGAAATTTGAGAATGCTTTTAGAGTATAGAGCAGGAAGACTTTTGGACAGGGAGGGTAGCATAAGGAAGAACACTCAGGCCACAGCATTAGCAATCATCCTGATATGTCTAAAGTAGAGCCAGAAAGAGTCTGGGAGAAAAAGAGAAAAATTAGATTCACTGATCAAATCTGTGTAGGCGATGGGAGGCTTCAAATACCATGTCAGAAAAAATTGTTGAATTTCTTCTTTCAACATTGATTTTAAGATTTGTTTTAAAACCGTATGCTTGAACAGCTCTTGCACGCTAACAGATTTTTATTATTCTGTCCATTTAAAAAATATCATTTAGGGATCTCATGATTCTGTCTAGATGGACTGTGACAAGACCAGATCCCATTGTAATTTTAAATAAGTTACACGCCTTTTAATATGACATAGTTCCCCATTATTTGCCATTCTACATCTCCTAACATTTCATTCATAAAAGCAGGCTATGGTCACATGTAGACATAAAAGATTCCACAAATCAAAAGATATTTTATAGAGATAACATCGATTTGCCTTACCTTCATTAGGTCAAGTAGAACACTATTCAAAATTCCAAGGTATCTTCTTTCCAAGGACTGAGGATGGTTAACAGCTGGAAACTGTGAGACACACACAAAGCAAATGTTAACATTTGGGGAAGGATATGTTGTGCACGTGCTTGTGAGTGCTGCAGAAGGGAGCAGATAAGCAAAAATGCCAATCTCAGTCAAATTCATACTTGTATATTACTTTTGTTGTCTATGTATTGTTATTTTATATTTTTTGAGACAGAGTTTCGTGCTGTTGCCCAGGCTGAAATGCAATGGCGTGATCTCGGCTCACTGCAACCTCCGCCTCCTGGGTTCACGTGATTCTCCTGCTTCAGCCTCCTGAGTAGCTGGGATTACAGGTACTCGCTACCACTCCCGGCTAAGTTTTTGTATTTTTAGGAGAGATGGGGTTTCACTATGTTGGCCAGCCTGGTCTCGAACTTCTGACCTTGTGATCTGCTTGCCTCAGCCTCCCAAAGTGCTGGGATTACAGGCGTAAGCCACCACACTCGGCCGTCTATGTATTTTTATATGGATTAATAGGACTGGGTGTCAAATAATAGGAAAACTCACAGGTGAAAGATGATACTTAAATCTAGGCAGACAATACTAAGGCATGTGAAACAAACTAAAATATAAAAATTTGAACTAATTATGTAGTAAAATAGAATATCATCTGTTTATACAAACAATTCAGTTCTAATACAGTATATACATAATTAGCTTATACGCATGATTCTTAATTTCTGAGAGTAATTGAGGATCTAGCAGAAAGTATATGATAAGACATCAAATAGTATTCTTACAGCTTTTCAACAACAACATACCATTTACTCTTGAAAACAGAGAAGTAAAATAAGAAAGTAAGTGGCCAGTACCTAAAAGGTCATGAAAGTAGAGAGTGAATTCAGACACACATTCTATCAGTTTTTTTTTTTTTTGAGACAAAGTCTCGCTGTGTCGCCCAGGCTGGAGTGCAGTGGCGCGATCTCGGCTCACTGTAAGCTCCGCCTCCCGGATTCACGCCATTCTCCCGCCTCAGCCTCCGAGTAGCTGGGACTACAGGCGCCCGCCACCTCGCGCAGCTAGTTTTTTGTATTTTTTTTTTTAGTAGAGACGGGGTTTCACCATGTTAGCCAGGATAGTCTTGATCTCCTGACCTTGTGATCCACCCGCCTCGGCCTCCCAAAGTGCTGGGATTACAGGCTTGAGCCACCGCGCCCGGCCTCTATCATTGCTTTTAATATGCTCTTATAATAATCTGTTTTCAAATTCTTCCTTTTTTAAAGTTGAATCGAAGACAAACATAGGTTCCTAGATTAACAAATGCATTTTTAAACAAAATGAGGGGAAGAGGTCAAGTTTATTTAGATGTGCTTTCTGTTCTTTCCACTGCCAACTCACATTCTGCAATATCTGGTGGATGTTAAAGTATTGGGTAATATGACTGGCAGAGCTTAGTGCCATTTCCCTTCCAAATGTCAGGGCTAGTGTGCTTCCATACGTTATTTCCTCTATACCAACATGCAAGCATTTCAAAGTACTGAAATCCTTAAACATGCTAAATAAGTAAATGGGAGGACTAACTACATAGCAAAATTTCAAACAATATATTTAAGGATTATGACATCATCTCCACACCATGCTCTGGATAGCAGGAGACAAAAAATACAGGTAAGACCCAAACCCTGCTCTTGAGGGATCTGCTGTCGGGTTGGGAAAGCAATCAGTGTTAAACTGTGCAATCATAAATTCTAATTGAAGCTCAGAGAAAGAAAAGACCAAGATGGTTTTTGGCCGTGGAAGAAATAACCCATAGGTAATATCCGAACTGGGTTTTGAAAAATACGAAAAATGTGAAGACAGAGAAAAGTAGGACAGCACCTTCCAGATAGAGGAGTAGAAGGAATAACATGAACCCAACACAGATGCACAGGCAATAACCTAAAACTGATTTCTGAGGGAAGTGATGTTATATGAGGCATTTTGGATATATTATTCTTATTTTAGAGATGAAGAAGGTGACAAGCAGAAAGTTCAAATAACTGGTTCAAGGCAAGTTACATAATTAAACAGCAGTAGAACTAGTATTTGCACCCAGTCTTGTGATCCAAACCCACACTCTTTCTAAACCTAGGTGCCTCTCCTAAGGGAAGTACAGAGGTTTCCTTTGATGTTACTGGAGCATTAAATATCAGCCCAAAGAGAAAGACACCTACCATGCTATGATAGAAGACCCTATACCAGTACATGTTAATATTTTGTGTATGAGGTCTATCTTATGCTACCAGATACTGCCTTCTTTTTTCTAGCAGTAAAATTTCATTGATAAGAAAATTAATGCTGAAAGTCAAAAGGTATTAGAAATATTACAATAAAAAATGACCAAGCAAACTCCTAACTTCAAAGAATTTACATGCATTTGAATGAGACCTACCATTCTAATATGAAATAATTCAACAGATAGCCAAAACTCATACATAGAAGTTTAAAATATATCTCAATCAGTCTTGTTTCTTTCTGAATCACTTGGCCAATCCAATCCAATCCAATCCAATCCAATCCAATCCAATCCAATGAGAATGCTTCTTTGCTGAGTACTACGTGTGAGGTTCTGGTCTAGACATTTTACAAATAATATTTCATCTTTACACCAATCCAATCAGGCAGTCTTTTGGCTATCATCATTTTACATGAGAAGAAACAGAGGCACAGGATGGTGAAATAACTTCCTGGCACCATTCAAAATAGTAAACATGGAGCCAGGCCTTGAACCCCAACAGTCTAACTCCACAGTCTAGGCCCTATACTATGGGGGCATCAATTGTTACTTTATCCCAATAATGCAAACCACTATAAGCAACATCTTGTAGATTTTCCTGTCTCTATACAACTAAATCCAAATGCACATCACAACGGACGGGTTACTGGTCAGTCCATGGTGCACAGCAGATGCAGTTTACATGTCCCAAGCTATCTGTTATAGACATTTTCAAATAACATCATGAAAGAAAATTTCTCCCTCAAAAGATATTGTCAAGCCTTCAAAGAGATTAAACTAATTTAGTTAAAACACCACAAACACTTTCAGACTAAAATGTGAAAGTATTAAGGTTTATAAAAGTCAAAGTGTGATGGAGGCAGCAATTTCACTGAAGGATATTTGTAAGCAGCATTATCATATGCTGTCTGGAATTTTATAGACCATATTGTTTAGGGAAGAAGACTATGAGCAAATAGGACCACAGACAAATGAGAAAGATATATTCTTTGTGTGGCCTATCTAATCGAAATGCTCCTCCTTCTTCAATATCCATTTCAAATGTCAAATGCTTCATAAAGCCTTCTCTAATGAATCCCCAATGATGATTTCTAACTTTCCAGAATATGTGACACTCTCATGGGCTAAACCATACGGAGATACATTAGAAAACCATACAATGAGGTAAACAATGCAGTACTTTATTATATACCACATTTTCTTATAAATTGTATTGTTTTCTAATTATTTCATGGATGGAAGTCTTAATTCTTCAGCTAGTTTATAAGTTATCAAGGCCAAGCAGCATGTCAGATCTGTTTATACTCTCTTCAGAGAATCCAGCATAGAGCCTCATTAACCAGGCCAAGAACAAGTCAGCCAGCAAACCAGGCTTAATGTTCCAGCAGTTAATGTTAAAATCCTGAGCTCAAATATTTAATCATTCAACACTATTCAGCCTAGCAGGCACTATTCTAGGTGTGCTGCAAATACAATGGTGAACATTAACAGTTCATTTCCTCAGGGAATTCATTAGTCCAGTGAGGATACATATTTCCAAACAGCTACTTAAAGGAGAATGAAATGGGTGCTACAAAAGAGGTATGACCAGAGTGTTATAGGGTCACCAGTTTCCCCTCGAATAGTCTAGAAGGTCTTCATGGAGGAAGGACATTTGGCCTGAGTCTAGAAGAGGAAGAAGGAGAAGAAAGAGGGGTGAGTGTTGGGAGCATTATAGAGATGGAAATGCAGAGTATAAAAGCAATACGTCGAGGAAATGGTGAGAGGTTCAATGTGGCCAAAGAGCACACACTGGGCCGGGGGGAGGCAGAAATGAGGCTGGAGGACTAAGAAGGGGTTTTTAAGCTACCCTAAAGAGTTTAAACTTTATCAGTAACCTTGTAGAGGTTTCTCAACAAAAAAGAGAATTGTGTGGTTTGAGAAATGTGAGAAGGCTAAAGTGAAAAGAGAAAGATCGGGGATCTATTTGGGGTGGTCAAAGGTTAGGTAAAGGTAAAAGGGTAAAAGCAGCATGAGAGATGGAGAGAAAAGAAATACAGTTAAGCTTGAATGCTGATGCCACAGACTGGTTAATCACTTCTCAGATATGTAGTGAGTACTTACTGGATATGGTAGTTTCTGTGTTAAATGCTGGAAACACATCTGTGATGTGATAAAACCGTTGATTTCTGCCCTTCAGAAACCTATATTCTAGTGTGGGAGGACTAGATAGTTAATAACAAGTAAAGAAACAGACAAAATAATTCCATACTATGGTAAGTTCTGATAGGAAAAGGATGCTGTGGGAGAGAGAGACTAAGATGGAGGTGAGGGTGGTATGTTGGGTGGCCAGAGAAAGGGGCACTCTTTGATACTGACAGAATGAAAAGGGACCACACGAGGGAAGCACCTTGCCAGGAGAAGCAGCCATGGGTCCCAAGTTGGTGAAACTGGAAAAACCCTGGAATGTTTACGGAAGCCAAAGAACAAAAAAGGTAAGTGTGTTGAGAATCTGGAGAATGGGGGGAAAAGGAGATAGGTATGAGATGAGGTCAGGTAAGGTTTCATAGGCTACGACAAGGAGTTTAGATGGATTCTCAGTGAAAATGCAATTCATTAATTATGACTAACTTTATTTCTGAATATAATAGATTTTTCTTTCTTTTAGACTGAGGACAAGTCCTATTTATTGTCATATTTCCAACACCTAGTATGACAATGTTCAAAAATGTTGAGCTAACCTGCTGAACCACATATGCTCTTGGCACCCCAATTACTGGTCATATCTGGCAAATTTTTGGCTTACAAAAGCAAAACTAAAAGGAGAAACGACAAACTTGCCTGAGGTAACTCAGACAGATGTGAAAGACAGAGAAAGCAGGAGATAAAAGAGACACTGGTATGCCTCTGTCCATTCATTTCAACCACATTCACTGAGCCTAGAAGGATCTGGATGGTCGGGCACTCAGGTTTGAGCAGTGGTGGTCTCTAAAGGGAAATTAACTGAGGGCCAGAAAGTCAAAAGAAAAAAACAAAGTGCTTTGTAAATGGCAAAGTAATATGGTTTGAGAATTATGCATTTCAGAGAAAGGAAGGAAATGGTGGGGAGATTATTTGATAGTTCCCAAAATGACCAGCAATTGCCATGTTGGCCCAAAAAAGTAGCTGAAGATGGATTAAAGATTTAAATGTTAGACTAAAACCATAAAAATCCTAGAAGAAAACCTAGGCAATACCATTCAGGACATAGGCATGGGCAAGGACTTCATGACTAAAACACCAAAAGCAATGGCAACAAAAGCCAAAACTGACAAATGGGATCTAATTAAACTAAAGAGCTTCTGCACAGCAAAAGAAAATACCATCAGAGTGAACAGGCAACCTACAGAATGGGAGAAAATTTTTACAATCTACCCATCTGACAAAGGGCTAATATCCAGAGTCTACAAAGAACTTAAACAAATTTACAAGAAAAAAACAACCCCATCAAAAAGTGGGCAAAGGATATGAACAGACACTTCTCAAAAGAAGACATTTATGCATCCAACAGACACATGAAAAAATGCTCATCATCACTGGCCATCAGAGAAATGCAAATCAAAACCACAATGAGATATCATCTTACACCAGTGAGAATGGCGATCATTAAAAGGTCAGGAAACAACAGGTGCTGGAGAGGATATGGAGAAATAGGAACACTTTTATACTATTGATGGGACTGTAAACTAGTTCAACCATTGTGGAAAACAGTGTGGCGATTCCTCAAGGATCTAGAACTAGAAATACCATTTGGCCCAGCCATCCCATTACTGGGTACATACCCAAAGGATTATAAATCATGCTGCTATAAAGACACACACACATGTATGTTTACTGCAGCACTATTCACAATAGCAAAGACTTGGAACCAACACAAATGTCCATCAATGATAGACTGGATTAAGAAAATGTGGCACATATACACAATGGAATACCATGTAGCCATAAAAAAGGATGAGTTCATGTCCTTTGTACAGACATGGATGCAGCTAGAAACCTGCATCCATTTTTTTTTTTTTTTTTTTTTTTGAGACGGAGTCTGGCTCTGTCTCCCAGGCTGGAGTGCAGTGGCCGGATCTCAGCTCACTGCAAGCTCCGCCTCCCAGGTTTACACCATTCTCCTGCCTCAGCCTCTGGAGTAGCTGGGACTACAGGCGCCCATCACCTCGCCCGGCTAGTTTTTTGTATTTTTGTAGAGACGGGGTTTCACCATGTTAGCCAGGATGGTCTCGATCTCCTGACCTCGTGATCCACCCGTCTCGGCCTCCCAAAGTGCTGGGATTACAGGCTTGAGCCACCGCGCCCGGCCTAGAAACCATCATTCTAAGCAAACTATCCCAAGGACAGAAAACCAAACACCGCATGTTCTCACTCATAGGTGGGAATTGAACAATGAGAACACTTGGACACAGGATGGGGAACATCACACATCAGGGCCTGTCATGGGGTGGGGGGAGGGGGGAAGGATAGCATTAGGCAATATACCTAATGTAAATGATGAGTTAATGGGTGCAGCACACCAACATGGCACATGTACACAAATGTAACAAACCTGCACATTGTGCACATGTACCCTAGGACTGAATGTATAATAATAATAATAATAATAAAGTGGCTGAAAACTTAAAAAGTTGTTTTTGGGACAGATGGAAGACAGAAGTAGCCTATAACTCACTGGGTACTCCAATAAGGTGACTCTTCCTCATTTGGGGAAAGTTTATACTTTCTAAGAAACTATTTAGCATATTTTCAGAAAAGTTTTGTACAAAGTTGTCAAGTCTAGGAAAGGCTGCCCAAGACAATACACTAGTTTTTTTTTTGGAGACAGAATCTCACTGTCACCCAGGCTGGAGTGCAGTGGCACGATCTCAGCTCACTGCAACTTCTGCCTCTTGGGTTCAATTAATTCTCCTGCCTCTGCCTCTGCCTCCCGAGTAGCTGGGACTGCAGGTGTGTGCCACCATGCCCGGCTAATTTTTGTATTTTTTGTAGAGATGGGGTTTCACAAAGTTGGTCAAGCTCGTATCAAACTCCTGGCCTCAAGTGATCTGCCCAACTTGGCCTCCCAAAGTGCTGGGATTACAGGAGTGAGCCACCACGTGTGGCTCCAAGAGAATACACCAGTTTGATTTCACTGTCAGTGGACCAGAAACATCTACTAAAACACGAACCCTCAAATCTGGGGAATCCAAGTTTTCAGGGCTTTCCTCAAATCACTACAAATATGTTTGCTCAGCATTCATACATTTGGTATATTCGGGGTTGCTTAATAGTTTGGATAAAGAAACAGTGTAAGATAACCAAAGTTTAGAGTGTAAGAATGTATATACTAAAAAAGATTTTGAAAAACTGGAACTTAAAAATTAGAAAAAAGATTAGAATTTGAATTCTAACCACTTTTTAAATTCACAAGTACTATTAAAAAATTCGGAAATAAAATATTAGAATAGGGATTATCAACACTGTAGTGGGAAAGGAAATAGTATTCAAAGGATAGTTTAGCATTCCATTGTGCAATGAACAATGACTCAAATACTGCAGCATTGATTCCATTTTGGGTTTCAGCAAAACCTCTTACCCGGAGCCCATGGAAGCGAGGATTACTGTAGAAAAGCTTCATCTGCTCAGATGGAAGTGGTCCTAGCACCTTCTGAATAGTAAAAAGTTGGTCAATTTCACTTTCTCCAGGAAATAAAGGTTGTCCATCGCTAAGCTCCCCAAGAATACAGCCCACCGACCACATGTCTACGGACTTTCCATAGGGAGCGCTGAAAAATAAAGGAAGAGATTATTTTGGCAACTGAAACAATACAATGTTTTGATAATTTCCAAATTATTGTGAACAAATTTATAATGTGCAGCACACTTGTATATTTATGAAATTAGAAAGTTCCATGTGAAAAGAAGACTGAAAAGTAAATCATAACACAAGTGAATAAATCTATGCTAATAAAGCCATCAACTTAATAACAATTTAGTTAGTATACACTAATTTGAAATTTATTCACATAAATAGATATAAATATACATCTTAAATGTAAACAAACGGCTTAATAAACCCTAATACAGTATACATATCTGGCAAGTAACACCTCACTTGGGGAATGAAATGCTTCCAAATAATTGTATTTTCTAAGACAAATAATTATCCTTTAGCTCTCTAAATGTCAAAAAGATACAACTTATCCATTTTATCAGTTCAGTCTATTAAAATTTACTATGTACTGACATGTGTTTCCTTAACACCGAATATTATTTAACCTCCCATTACTCAGCATCACAGTTTCTGATGACTAAGATTGTGCTAAGGTCTACTGTATTATTTATTTGAATATAATATATGTAGCTTATGTATACAGAGCTTAAAACATTTTCCAGTTTACTTAGGGGTTTATAGCTTTCTTCTAGGGTGTGAGTTTACCAGAGGGCTTTAGGAGTGTTGCCGTTATTAATAAATGGAGGTTGTAGATGAAAATCCAGGTATCCTCAAAACAACTTTATATCTATCTCTCAGTATCTAGAGTGTTAAATTTATAGCAAATTAAGAAACCACACACACATACACGCACGTGCATGCTCACACACATTTCCAACATAAATACTCCAAGCTTTAAGAAGGGAAAGCCAAAAGAAAATATCTGAAAAAGAATATGGAATGGAATTTCGGAATGCTAAAATGATACAGTAGTGAAACAAAACTTTTAAATCAAAGGACTGTTAACGTTATACAGAACAAATTTCTAGGATAACAAATCATTGCAATCGTAAGTCAGTATTTCATGTATCTCATTTCCTTCCCATATCAACCTAAGAACCACACAAGGAAACTTCATTTAGATCTTTTTGGTAAGTTTGTTGGGCAGGGCAAGATACTGATCTTTCTTTCATTATCTGTTTGAGAGAGAGAAAATTTGTTCCATAGTGCTAGATGGAGAAACTTACAGAAAATTTCCACATACTCACTACAAGTTATTTTTCTTCTGTCATCTGATTTGAATAATTTATGCAGCTGGAATGATACTGAATGTCAAGGACAAAGCCTTGAGTACGTATAAAATTTAAATTCTTAATGTATAACCAAATATCTGATTTCAAAGGGATTTTTACAAATATGGTTCTTCAACTAGTACTTGACAATCACTTAATTAGCAATATTTATTTTAGCACTAATTTAGTTACATTGTCCCCATACTTTTAGCAGCTACCACACATCTCTAAACATAACTCCAGTTTTTCTATAAGTATTATTAAGCAGCAAATACTCTCTGAAGATTCACAATAAAGACTTCCTCAAAATAAACTTTTTGGGGCCATGTTACAGACAACACCATATTATAGCAAGCCCTTCTCCTACACTTGAGTCCTCAGATGCGGTTCTAAGAATGATCTACTTTATACTCGTTTCTCCATTGGTAAAGTGTCCAGTAAATTCAATTCTCCCAAAAGAAAATGGACTATGCATCCCAATGAGTCCAAAAGGTACACGGAAGAAATATGGACAATCACAAAATCAATCCTGATTCTAAGATTAAAAATTAGCATTAAAAACTCTAAACTCTGCCCACACAATGGAAGAGATAATAAAGTGACTAAGCATCTTTGTTTTTCAGGATAAAGCAAGCTTTTGATTAAAAAAAAAAAAAGTAAAGCTTTCAAAAACTAATGTCAATGATTCTTACAGGCTTTATGTCAGCAATGAATCAAGAATTACTACTAGACGGTTGGTAGACACTGGAAAATAAGTAGTTAATATCAAAATAAACCCTGAGTAACTTAAACATATAGTCATCATGCTCTTCAGAAAAAAAAATCCCGAAACTTATATTGCTATTATATAAAAAACATTTTTAAAAATTAAATTCCTCATGTCCCCCAGATACACGTATGGCACGCTAAAGAAATGAGACCTATAATTTGTGCACTTGTCATCATTATCACTATATCTAATTTTATTTGTGGAGTATAAATTATGTTTTTGGGTGGTCCCAAAGAAGGAAATACAATCTAGGGAAAATAATCCTACAACTAGGGTAGGTAGAGAATTATTAATGAGAACTACAGGCTCCTTCTTAGGCTTTAAAGTTAAAATGTACTAAAAAGAAAAGAACCTTATCAGAAGACCTTTTTCTGGTACTAACAGATGGATTAAAGAGCACTGAAAGTTAAAGGGTGGGCACAAAGTGGATAAATGTAGAGATGTTAGTGAGAAAATCATCAATGCACTGCTAGTTTGAATAGCCATTTATCATCAAACAGGATTTACACTGTTCAGAACAAAAATGGCAATTGGTTCTTTTTTTTGTTTTTTGGGTGTGTGTGTGTGTGTGTGTGTGTGTGTGTGTGTGTGTGTGATGGAGTCTTGTTCTGATGCCCAGGTTGGAGTGCAGTGGTGGGATATCAGCTCACTGCGACCTCCACCTCCTGGACTCAAGTGATTCTCCTGCCTTAGCCTCTCGAGTAGATGGGACTACAGGCAGGTATCACCATGCCTGGCTAATTTTTGTATTTTTTTTTGTAGAGATGGGGTTTCACCATGTTGCCCAGGCTGGTCTTGAACTTCTGAGCTCAAGCCATCTGCTGATTTTGGCCTCCCAAAGTGCTGGGATTACAGGCGTGAGCCACTGTGCTCAGTCCGGTTCAATATTTACTCCATGTGCCTGGCAAAGTGGTTGGATGTAAGAGATACTTGATAAGTATTTGATGAATTAATAAATGAACAAATAGATAAGCCAGAATGTCAAACTGTGTGGATATTCACATTCTTAATGTGGAAGTTTATCAGCAAAGATGGCTACAATTAATTTCTTCCATTTCCATACATATGCCATTTTATAATATGGCTCTTTGTCCCATCAAGAGGTAGAATTTATTTCTCCATACCATGGATCAGGGGTTGGTCATGTAACATGCTCTTGTCAATGAGGCAAAAGCCATACAAAAAAAGGCTTGAAAGCTACTGTTGCTTTGGGGCTTACCATCTTATAGCACAGAATTCTCCAACTATCACACTTAGAAACTTGGAATAGCCTACTTGGAGGATAAATTTCCAGGGATCAGAGATGGTCTGACCCAGCTGAGACCCCTAAACTAACCAGCTCCCAGATGACCTACCAGCTGACTAAACTTCATGAGTGACTCCAAGACAGACGAGCAGAAGAACCACCCAGCTGAACTCAAACTGCTGATTCCCCTATGCCCAGAATTGTGAGCAAACAAAAAAGTGCTTTGTTTCATACCATTAAGTTTTAGGTAGTTTGTTATACTGTAATGTGTAACTGACACATTTAATTAACTGAAGTTCTTATTTTCCATAGATGAACTCAAAGTAAATGACAATCGAATCAGCAGATGTGGAAATGTCATTCTATTTTGGGATGGTAACTCACCCAAGTAAGAGCTCTGGGGACCTATACCATCTGGTGGCAACATACTCTGTGTAATTAGCATTATTGCCTTCTGACAGATTACGAGCAAAACCTGAAAGATAGTAAAGTCCAAAGTTGTAACTTTGAAAAAGAAATAGTAATTCATGTTGGCAAAATATTTCAGTGCTAGTAATACTTTAAACAACATCAAAAGAATGTAATGACTGTTCTTACATGGGCTATTTATTAATAATATCCTTGCTATCTTAAAAAGTTAGTAGAGCGTTCCATGTCAATTGAAAGACATACAATGTATTCACTACAAACCCAGTCTCTTCACTATGCTAAAAACTGTGTTTTCAAAGTCATCTCATGCTTTTATAATTATTCAGAGCATACTTTTAAATCAGCTCTCCCAATAAATGCAAACCTTAGGAAAAAAATGAAATAAAGTCCCCACAAAAGCTAGAAATCAAAATCAGAGTCAAACTAACATACTGTAGAGGGTCATTAATTTTGCTATGTGGCACTTACACAGTATTTGCATATGTATTGCTGCTGAGCAGTTCTAGCCCTTACATAAACAGTGATGGAAACAAAGCAGGCCAAAATTACTATCATCTCCTAATGACTGAGCATATTAGGGGTATCTTAGTTACCAATTACAGATTCTACCACTGCTTTTACCCCCACCCTTTGAAAAGGTTTTAGGGCTACTGCATAGCCACAAAATAAGGCAGGAGGATAAGTTAATCATCCATCTAACTCACCAAACACAATATAGGTTCACTGTGAATAGTTATAGAGAATCAGAACATTTAAATTAAGGGTAAAAATTAAGGTGTACGTCAGTTTTGAGACATGGAAAATAGTGTTTCTTAAAATGAAACGGTAAAAAATAAAAACAATCCCAGCATAAAACAAAACCCCTAACTTCAGATAATCAATGTTTCTTCATAAGACACGCTTTGAAGAAATACTTGTATTTTTGAATGGGGTTCTTCAAGTCAGACCAAGGAGTGCGTACTCTGGGAGCGGAAGCAATTAGGAAGTCCTTGCTAGGGATACACAGGACACAGAATACCGCATGTGGTGCTGCCAGGAGGAACTTCCTGACCATTTACAACAGTCTTTTCTCTGAGAAATAATGCCAGACCAGGAGTAATCTTTTCCTACTATTAACCATTCTATAGGCATTCTTTTATATTTATAACTTGCTTTATATTTTCAGTAACTTAAGTCTCCGCTTTGGGTGGTAATCACATTACGGACAGGAAATCAGAAACAGATGCTGTTCCTGAAAATCGTAAAGCTAAGAAAATGCTAAAAATGCCACAATTAAAATCTTTCAGATCCAGTATTCAATATTTCCTTTTTCCTAAGCAGATTCTTTATAAATTTAGGACATAGAAAGACTCTTTTACATACTATTCCTTATCATAAAGTATGACGAAAATTAAGTCCTGTAAAATATTTTTTCTCAGGCAAACAGGTTCATAATATTCAAAATCTTTGAAAATACTGAGTGACAACAGCTACACATGCTTCCAGTTGCTACACTGGACAAAATGGGTCATTCTACGAAGCAAATTTTGACAATGTCTCTATTTCTCGCTTGTATAATTCATCTCCTATGCACTAATCTAATCTACTTTTTCCTTATAAGGAGATGGATTCTTAGTTATATGTGGAGGTTTACATTGTATTTGTGATTATATTAAAATATGTGAAAAAAGACATTTAAAAAATCAAGTGTTTATTTTTCAGCACACAGGTCAGGCAAAACTTTATTTTAAAACGTGACCCATAACCTAAACAACCCTAACATATAATCTAAAATTTTTTTCTGAATTATTTTAATTTAAATGTTTAACAGAGCTTAATACAGAGTTATCTACATGGGAGACATAGACAATTTTCTACTAGGAGAGAGTACAACTAAAAAAATTTCCCTATACATTCAATCAAAAGCTGGAATATTATACATTACTAATCCCATTCATTGAACATTTAGAGGGAACAAATGAAAATGTTCTAAAAATGTCTTTTGACTTTATAGATATATAACAATTGCATATACAAAATACTCATGTGTATTTATAGAGGAATGTTTTAGTGTTTATGATTAAACTTGGAACAACTATCAATATTAAAAAAATTTTTTTGTGAAGTCATTAGATATTGGGTGTATGGGTGTATTTGCTTTGAATTCTGTTTAAACAAAAACCATGATAAAATTTTAAAAATAGACAATGCTCTGAAGAAAGCAGTACTCCTCCAGCAATCAATTTTTCAACATATGACTCAAAAGAATGTTCCTCTACCAATTTAAGTCAAAACATAACAATTACTTTTAATATTCCTTTAAAAGCTACCTATGTGTTATAATAAATTAATTCTGTAAGTACCAGGACTTAATTTCTTTTTAACTTACCAAAGTCACACAGTTTTAGGACATCATTGTGGCTGATTAAGAGATTTTCTGGTTTTATATCTGGAGTGTCAAGATAAAAAAAAATTAGTAAAAATGTTCTATGTTCTCCTGATTGACACTGTTATCTAGAGTAATTTCAATAGAAAACTGTGGCAGCAAAAAGAAACATAACACATTTTATGCTGGTACATAAAAGTTTCAATGAATTTCTTTTTCAGAAACATGCAGACCACAACTTCAAAAATAATTTTTTCCTCTTTAAATATTAAAAGGATTAGTTGGATCTCAGAAAGAATTTTAAGAATAATTAAATCTAGGCCAACATATTTCAAAAAACTATTATTACTTCATAAAATACTAATAATACAAATGTTGGGAGATAGAAATATAAAATGTTTACACCCACAAGATACTTTAAAAATACATGAGAATAAGTAGCTAGCATTATATTTACTGGAGAAAAAATACAAGATATGCTTCTGTTACATTCTTCTACATAATTTCTATATTTACATCTCTTTAGCTTTTCTGTATGGTTCTCACAATTATCAACGTCTAATGCTGAAGCCATACTGGATGAGTCAAATTAAGATTTCTAATTTTTTCCATGGATGTTATGAAGATGTGGTGGGAGTTACCATTAATTTGCAACCACTGATTCACTATGCACATAACCAAATCGCAGTATCATGATGGAAATGCACCTAACTCAGCTCCTTATTAATATCCCCAAACTACAGTATAGACTATTACTAGAATCATTACCCTAGACACTAGATGTCCAGTTGACGTGGAGATCTACCTATGCTACCAACAATCTTGATAAGGTAATTGCTATGAGAGTCAAATGCAAGAGAAATATAAACTGTTTCTAGGAATAACAGACGTTGGCATTCTTCATATGACCTTTAAACTATTCTTACAAGTGAGAATTCTTTAAAGTGATATCCTTGTGCATTTGTGTATAGGTAAATTAAAGTGTAGCATTCTTTTATCTGCTAATCCAAAGACAAAACGTAGACACTACAATTTTTTAAATAAATATTTAGGGTCACTGTTGTATCAATTTGCATCCCACTACTATAAAACTCTCCAATGCAAGAAAGATTATCAGGAGAAGATAATGGGTGTAGAGTCAAATATGATGCTGAGCCAGTAATTTCCCTTTCATTGTTATAAACCACCCAGTTCATGGCAGTCAAGGACAAAACAGTTTATGGGAGTATAATTATGACCTTTATGCGAGGTTGATCATGCCTGCAACTGCAGACAGTGGGCACTTTTCACTAAGGGGTAGGGAAAATTAGGAGGTGAAGATACATACTGGAGATTGTTATAAGAAGGAATGAGACATGAGTGCCAATAGGGGCCAGTGACTTAGGGACCACCTATATAAAGCCTGATTCAGAGTTGTTTCACATTATCTGGTCTACCTGCAGGACCAAGGCTATAGAGATCAACATTTTGCTCTTCTCCTATCCCCAAATAAGTTTCAAAGTTCACATTTGTTGAGTTCTCTTATATCACCAGGCATTTCTACAGTTGGGAGTGGATCTATAATAGTTATACAAATGTAAAGATTTCACTACAATATCCAAATAAATTTGTAATCCAACCTTTTGGTGACAGAAAAGGAGATTTGGAGAGCAAATGATTTCTCATGTCTTGCACTTTTCAAAATATATTTAATTTAAAAGGCAATGCCAATGCTTATGAAAATATTTTAAAAGACATTAACATGTGAAATACTCTTAACTTTACTTGATGTTCTAATATTTTCCATTTTAAAAATCTCATACTCACCTCGATGGACAATATCATTCTTATGGCACCAGTGAATAGCCTTGATTAGCTGATAGATGTAGCTTTTTACTTTCTCAGGTGGAACTCCATTTGGCATTTCTTCCAGCAATTCCAGCATATTCTAAAAATTAAATAGTCATTAATTTCCCAAATTAGGTAGGCCTGTAAATTATGTATTAACAATTTTACAAAGCATCTAGTATAATTCATACAATACAGAGCATTTTTTTTTATTGTTTTGCTTTCTATCTACAACTTTTTCATGCTGAATCAGCATTAAAATTGCGGCTTTCTTTTATGAGGAATTCCATTTTTACTATTCCCTAATGCTACTCCAAATAATAACCCTGTATACTTTTCACTCTCCCTAAAGGTTTTCAGGCATTATTTTAGAATAATTAGAAGAGAAAAACAATACAAAGTAGATATACGACACTGTAATGTATAAAGAGGGGAAAGAGTCCTTTTTAACACAGTGTGCTGTATCTCTCCAATAGAACCTTGTGATAAAAATCAAGCCTTTAAAATACATCTGGAAGATCTGGGAAATATTCTTAGAAGAAAAAAAAGATCTCTAAAATTAAAAATGATCAATACATTTAGTACAAAAATTCAAACAGGCCAGAAAATACTATTGAAATAAAGAGTCACAGACCCCATACAATTCAATATTCAAAAACCTTAATTTGGAGTCAGACACCATTATAAATAAAATTCATGGCCAGGCGCGGTGGCTCAAGCCTGTAATCCCAGCACTTTGGGAGGCCGAGACGGGCGGATCACGAGGTCAGGAGATCGAGACCATCCTGGCTAACACGGTGAAACCTCGTCTCTACCAAAAAGTACAAAAAAACGAGCCTGGTGAGGTGGTGGGCACCTGTGGTCCCAGCTACTCGGGAGGCTGAGGCAGGAGAATGGCGTAAACCCGGCGGGCGGAGCTTGCAGTGAGCTGAGATCCGGCCACTGCACTCCAGCCCGGGCGACAGAGCAAGACTCCGTCTCAAAATAAAATAAAATAAAATAAAATAAAATTCATGCAAAATTTTTTATTATGCAGAAACTCCACTTAGCCAGTCTCTATTGAATTTCCAGATTAACCATTCTCCTTTCCCACTGTAAAGTACAAGTAAGGCCCATGGTACAATCATAGCTTATTGTTTGTAGGCAACCATCCAGGATAGCAGTTCTCAAAGTGTGACATGTGGATCTGTGGGGTCTCAGACCTTGTGGAGGGCCCATGAAGTCAAAACTATATTCATAATAAGATTGTGATGTTTGCCTTTTTCATTGTGTTGGCATTTACACTAATGGTACAAAGCAACAATGGGTAAACTGCTGGCACCTCAGCATGAGTAAAGGCACTGGATTCTTTAATCCAGTTAAACCTTGCGTTTAAAAAAGAAAACAGAAGTTTTAGTTAAGGATATCCTTGATGAAGCAGTACAAAATATTACTTTGACTAAATTTCAATTCTTGACTACATGTCTTTTTTGGAATCTGCATGATAAAATGGCAGACTGCACATAAAGCCCTTCTGCTGCACATGCGCCATCTGTCCAATGGTTGTACTGAGGAAAAGCACTTGGAGGATTGAGATGCAAGCTGAACGAGCTGCTTTTTATGTGGAACGCCATTTTTTCTTGAAAGAATAACTGACATACAAACTTATCTATGTTAACATGCAATATGTTTATTGTTATTTTAAAATGAACTAATATTTTTATATTGCTTGGTCATGACTAATATGACAAACACTAATAGATAAGATACATATAAACAAAAAGTTCTTTGGGTTCCCAATAATTTTCAGAGTGTGAAGGGGCCATAAGACCAGTTAGAAAATCACAGCTCTAATTTGGCCTCACAGTTTTGTTCCCACCAGTCAAGTTGTATACCTATAAAGAATCAGTTGTATTTACTCTCATGCCTAGTTATAACAGATGCACTTGTTAATTTTAATATAATTAAATACCATATAAACCAATGAAATAATGTTTCTTAAAAAAAGAGTTGCTATGTATAAGAAAACAAAGTTGAATACTTTAGAAAGGCTTAATAATAAAGGAAAAGCCACTAAACTTATTGCCATCTAATCAAATGTGAGACAACTACAAAACACTGGCAAGGAATGGGTGCTAGTGGGGATAAGCATGTCCACTGAAGGATTCTGCACTGAGATTGCTTTGCAGATGTTTTGTGCATTTGCTTTACCTTAAACATGCATTATGAGTATGACGTATGTAAAAAAGACCAATCAGAACTTCAGAAGAGTGATAGGCAAAAGGACTTGACCCTACCTTTATAGCGTGTTAAATGAATACATACAGTATTTATGTTTCCAATTAAAATAAACATTTTAAGTATGTATGCATCGTTTTTTGATTCTCCATTTGAATTCTCTTTTTCAATTAACAAATTCATAGACGATCCCAAAAGGACAGGTGGAATAGGAAGGCTTTGTAATATAGAAAACAAATCGTATCTCTTGTTTCATATTCTATTCTAAATTCCTCAGTGGCAGAGATATTGTCCTCCAGTATCCAGTCTTCCCTTACTCCGCAGGAACACAATTTTCAAGTGGAGGCCTAGCTGCCCAGAACAAAGAGTATGTTTCTCTTCTGCCTTGCAGCTAATGTGGTCATGCAATTATGTCCTGGCCAATGGGATGTGACAGCTGGAACTCTATCCTGACTTTGAGGACAAGGTCACCTCGGTGTGGTAGAGCAGAGCTCCACTAGTCCTGTACTGCCCTACCTTTGTATTTATATGTGAGGTCGAAAGAAACTTCTATTTTGTTTAAGCCTCTGTAATCCTGGGTCTCTGTTACTAGCCCCTTATCCCTTAGAGAACTTTCTCCTTGCTCTCCTGAGACTCACTGTCAATTATGACGCACTGCCACTAATGTGGCAGGTGTGACAGTCACGTTCTACCTAAGAACCATAGGGTCGGGGGAAGAATCTCAGGCCTGACTGTCAGAAGACTGGAGTAATCTAGTAGCAGTTCAGCCATTTACCAGAAGGGAGATCTCGGACACACAAAATTGCCTCTCCCAGTGAGGAAACAGATACACAGAGGTGACTTCTCCATTTGTTGTATTAAATTATTATTAATAATGAACAACCACCATGAGCAGAACAGAAATAAAAAAAGATAAACTAAAAGAGATGTCAAAATTTTCTTATTTGGTAGTGAAAACTACAAACTGCATGATTATTTATGACAATGAAAAAATAAAAAGCAGCCAGGCATGGTGGAGTGCACCGGTAGTCCTAGTGACTCAGGAGGCTGAGGTGAAAGATTTGCTTGAGCGCAGGAGTTTGAGGCTGCAGTGTGCTATAATCATACCTGTGAATAGCCACTACACTCCAGCCTAGGCAACATAATGAGACCCTATCTCTAAAAATTTTTTTAAAAATAAAGAGCATCTGGTTTCCCCTGGAATCCTAATATAGCAATCCTTTTTTTTTTTTTTTTAATAGAACTTTTTTTTAAAAACCAACTTTTAGTTTTATTTTGGTATGGAAGGTACCTTAGAGGAATGTATAAATTGACACAGAAAAAGAAACTTAAAACAGATTCTGGAAAAGGAACATAAAGCAGTGGTTTAAGACTACAAAGAACCTTCTAGTACCATTCCAGTTTTTCTAGTAACTAAATTTTTACATGTACTTTTTTTATTATTTCAAAAAAACAATTTGTAAAGTCTGAAAGCACTCAAAGCCACATTACTGGTCAGTTACCCTGGCAATACTGCTTTCCATTTGGTTATAACAATGTTGATACTCTGTCAGTTATGGTATAGCAAGCACCTGGGTATAGACCTGCAACAAACATAAACCTCTCCTGCTTCAACCTTCTTTGGACAACAGCATAGGAATTGGCAGGAGCCACCTATTTACTCATCAAGAAAACCTGCTTAAAGGTTTGCCTGGCTCTAGTTTCTTCTACTGTTGTTAAAGTGTTTATCTGTTTAAGTTTTTGATCATAACAACTGCTGTAGGTCAGCTGCTCTCCAAGAAATTTCTCTTCTTCTTTTTCTTTAGAGACAGGGTCTCACTATGTTGCTCAGGTTATTCTCAAACTCCTGAGGCTCAAGCAATCTGCCTGGCTCAGACTACCAAAGTGCTGGGATTACAGGTGTGAGCCACTGCACGAGGCCCCTCTCCAAGAAATTTCTAGGCACACATTATTGATTACTGTAACATACATTTGCCCTTAGGTCATGTTATTAAAATTGTCACCAACAAGTTGACCATTTTTTAATACATGCTAAGGCAAGTGTACAGACAGCTCAAACAATGCATGCTTTTCTTTCCTTTTCCAATGCTTGCAACTACTGACTTACGGTCTCATCTACCACCTCAAGCCTCACCTTAGGCCTCCTGGTACAGCTCCTTCCCTCAAATAAAGCCAAAGCACTGGCAGTTCACAAATGCTGCTTCCTGTGCCCACTCATTCTCCAGCCTAGGTCTAATTCAGTGTGGTATCTTATACAGCCTCTTCCAGCCTGTACCATCACTGTCAGCTTACCAGTTTCTCCCTCAGTTTAGGCTTAGTTAAGTCAAGTCTAAAAATTACTTTTTGAACACAGAGTTTAAGACTTCAGAAGCCAAATCAGTATATTGTTTAAACTTATGATTATCTCTATACAGTTTAATTGTACAAAACTCTTAAATATATTTCAGAATGTCTAGTGATTATGAACACTTTTTAAACAATTATGATTATGAACAATTTTTAAAGTCCTCAGATTATGAGTACATTGATAAGCCATATTAGATAACAGTACTTTCTTAAATAATGTCAGAAACAAAATAAAAAAGAATTAAATAAACGAATATTAAATAAAAGAACTAAATTAAATAAAAGAATAGGGCAAAACTGCACATTGGCAATTAATGACTTACTTTTTCAACATACTCAAACACCAAGTACAACTTTCCCCTCCGACGAAATGCTTCCTTCAGCTCCACAATGTTTTCCTGCTTGAGAGTCCGAAGCATTTTAAGCTCTCGTAAAGTCGTTTCTTTGACTTCTTCATTTTCTAGAATGTAAACAATGGTGAAGAGAGTAAAAGGAAAACTTTCACGCTACTGTTCAAAGAATTCCAAGAACACTGAAAACACCCCAATTTCACTTTCCACTTTGAGTACTTCTGCATAAGAAGTCCAAGAATGGAATATTAAATAATATGTTTTCTTGTTGAAAGGATCAAGAATAAGAAAATCGAAGAAAGGGTTTACTTGATCAGCACAAACTTGACTTCCTGCTTATATTTTCTTATACTCCTTTTACTATGCATATATATAAAAATTTTCTTATACTTCTTTTACTATGTGTATGTATAAAAACACACTTATAGATACAACATAAGCATCCATTGTCATTTGAACTCTAACACTCCATACAAGCAAGGCAAGAGATTAAAAGGGCCATAAGGAATCAAAAGTGTCAGTGTGCAGGGGAACCTCTATTCAGCCAGCATCTGTAGTAGCTGATGTTTTTAAGGATGGCGTGAAGCTTTGGCCTAAAAGAGCATTTTATTCCTTAGGCTGCATGAGTCACCTCAGGGAGCAGAGGTCATGTGCCAAGCATCCACAATGCAAGTCACAGCCAAGTTGCAGGGAATTCTGAGAGTGTCTAACCTTCTCTCTGAACAGCAGCTGCTGTAGGTTCCTGCTGTCCTCCCTGTGGCATGTCCATCTGTCCATCCCAGATGGTGTAGCTGTTCTGGGATGGAGAACTTATGCTGAACCAATAGACCCTCTTCCATACCATCAACTTCATTCATGATAACCTCCACGGTTATGGAGGAAGGACAGAAGTCATATTAACTCTAATGGATTAATTGGCAGGGGAGTGATGAAAATAATATTTCTATTTAAATGAGTTTGTATTATACCTTTAGATTTACCCGGGAAATCTTAACTACCATGTTTTTGCATATATGTACCAGGATACAGGTTCATAATCCTTCATCTACAAGTCCAAAATCCAAAACACAGTCTAAAAACTGAACGTTTTTTCTAAGTTTGGGGCAAATTCACTGAGGGCTAACACATGAAATGACATGAGACTATTTACAGTCTTTGTTAATCCAATCTAATATGAACATTCATATATTGTGCTATAGAAATATTACTTGATTACTGGGTACTATGCATTATAACATGCCACACGTCCATTCTAAAATCCAAAAATTATGAAGTCTAAAACACATGCAGCCACAAGCTTTTGGGTAAGGGCCAGAATCCTAGCTTGAGAGCTGTGTGACCCTCAGGATCAGACATGTCTTTGAGTGTGAGAAGGAAGAAAATGGAGTGCGGAGATAGGGGCACAGAAGCCTAAAAAATACGCCCTCTAGAAGAAAGGCTCTCTAAGCAAGGCACGCAGGAGGAAAAAGGCTGAATGGATTCCAAAGGGAGAGGGAAGATTCTAAATGCAGAGCCAGGAGTGTTTCCTCAGATTATTTTCTATCCCAGCCCCCTTTCCCAACCCTCCACTCAAACTGAGTTTAAAGAAAAGGAAATGACATAATAAAAGCAAGGGCTTTGTAGCACCCGAGTATCCATAACAAACTGGGAGCACAGAGTCAACACTCCCTTGTGAACTGGTTACCTAAGTGAAGTATTCTACTTTAGCCAGAAAGCTGTTGGAGAACACTGGAACACAGATTAGGACCAAGAGACATACTGCCTATGAGAAGACAAGAACCAGCAGTAGGAAAGGCCAACTGTGCATAAGCAGTGAATTACCTGGCTCACACCAAGACGGTCAATAGGGAACTGGGTACTTACAGGGAAAAGAGCGTGACAGTGGATGCCACCTGGCAGTGGGGGAATGTCTAAGATGCAATTGGGGACATCCCAAAGTAACTTAGAGGATTGGGAGAGGACAAAGGTCCAGGTGTTCTGCAAATTGGGCTGCGCCAGAGCAGTGGTGTTCTGTGACTGTTAGAATGCTAAGGTAGCTGCAGCTGCTGAAGCCCAGGACTACCAGCAGTTTCCTAAAGAAGCAAGACCAGGAACATGCTTCTCTGATATCCCCTCTGAGTTATTCAAGGTTGGGGTAATCAAACTAAAATCCATCTATCTCTAAGAAACAGAATAACACACAGATCTCAAATAAGAAACAAATGATCTAACGAGGGACTAATTTAACAAGATACAAGTCTACTGATTACTCATGACCTGGTGTGTGCCTGTCTTTTCATCCCCATCTCATGTCCCTCTCCCTCACCTCCATCTTTCACTTCCCAAAACAGCCCCAAACTTCATTTTTCCACCTTAATGGCCTTCAGACTTGCTCCTTCTGCTGACAATGCTCAGTCTACTACATAGACTCTTGACAGGGCTTGCTCCTTCAGGTTTTAGTTTAAATGTCACTCCTCCAGAGCCTTTCAGACCATGAAAGCAAGTAGGCCCCCATCCCCATTATTCCTTATCACAGTTCTGGACTTTTCTTTCACAGAACTTCTCACCATTTTTCTTGATACATTTGTATGCTTAGTGGTATACAATCTATGCAACCACCCCTGCTAAATCAAGAGCTCAAGGAGGACAGGACTCAATTCTTCTGTTCAACAATATACACCAGGACTGTACCTGACACAAGGAGAGGTGATCAATACATTCTTCCTACACGAATGCTTCACCTGTGGCCGTAAGGAAATCTCTGCTCATACATGCCTAACTCTTCCTCACTTCAGTCACAGCAACTGGGAGGGCAAACAATAGGCACTTTGCCTCCCAGTTTTCTTACAGCACTGTCAATTTCCTCAAGCACCGCTTATCAGGCAGTATGATAAACTGAATTTCTTTTCTCCCTATTCACCTCTGTCCCTAGGTGTCTTCTACAGTATGTGATTAGAAACAATGGAGGACACAGAACACTGACAGTGCTCAGGGTCAAGAACACACACATATACATGCACACGAATACCTAAATAGAAAGAAAATCATTAAGAGCATCCATAAGCTATGATGCTTGGTGAATTCTTGGTACTGGAAATGCAAATGAAAAAACATCGTACTATTATTTGTTACCAACTTGTGGCAGTTTCACTTTGTTAATGGATAAACCCTCTTCAGAATGGCCGCATCAGAATGGTTTTAGTAGAAGGAACAGTGGACTAGGACTAGGGAGACCTAGATTCTGGACTCAGCCTTTTAATCAACCAACAGTACACCATGCAACTTTAGGCAAGCCACTTAAGTTTTCATCAGTAAAAGAAACAAATAAATGCCTCCATCTCCCAAAAATCCTATTGCCTTTTTCAAATCTAATAATCTATTATTTCTTTTCATTAAAATTTTATTGATTATGAGCCTAAACCTCATGGAACTTTGCTGCTTTGTTATACATACATTATTCGAATCTGTATTGACTCCACTTAACAATGGTTAGAGAAGATAAATGAATCATCAAAAAGCAGCACACAAAATTACCTAGAATGTAGCGCCCAAACAATCTCATTTGAGCAGCTGTTTTTAGGAAATGAAGGCTTTTCTACTTTATGCCAGTCATAGTATTAAAAGTTGAGGTAAACACTTGAGCACTAAGATTGCAATGAATGGGAACAGGCAGGAAGTGGAGTTAATTCCCTAAATTCAAGCAAAATGGGCGCTCTTCATTATTACTGGGTACATCCTATAATTTTGTTTTTCTAAGTACTTTGAAGGTTCCTGGCCTGCCCTGCACTTTATGATGAAAATTGTCAACTAAATTATCAGATGAAGAGGGGAAAAGGAAGGCACATTCGAATTACACAGGTTTCTCTTCTCGGAGGTACACAAAGTAGGAAAGCATTTTCCAAGGCATTAAAAAATGCCTTACAAAAGCATTCGGTAAGGCATTTTCAAAGGATAGTAGCACAGCCCACTGAAATGAGCACAAAAATCACTGCCATCTAGTTGAAATAATCCCCATGGATTCTTTGTCTAGGCTAGGATTCTTTATCAAGGTTGGGCTCCAGTTTACAAATGAAGAAACCAAGTCTAGAAAGGATAACTTTCTCAGGGTGTATGAGCTGAGGGTCACATTCTACCTCATAGGAACAAAGGTGGCATAGTATACAATACAGTGAGTTTTGGAAAGTGAGTCGCAGTACCCAGGATCAGGTATAACTATGCTACCGTTTAGCTGAACGGCAAGGCGGCATTGTATGGGTGGAAGAAAAACTCAACGAAGATCCTGGGTCATCATTTTAGTTGCAATTATTCACACACACGCTATGCAACTTTGGGCCTGAGGTCCATCATCTGTACACTGGGGCTGAGTTATACTGGATTATTCAGAAGGACTCTTCCCGAGTCCATACTTCTATGTGATAACTGCTTATGTGCATGCTGACCCACCTTGTCATCAGTTACCACTGAGGGGGTTTAGCTGAATGCAGGATCAACTCTGACAAAGTTATGTGCAGATATATAGAAACCCCACTGAGCGAGGACAAAATGGCAGGGTGTAAAAAGGATGTTAAGTAAAAACAACCCCCAAACTGTCCTACTTCTAAACTTACCAGTAAGGCAAGTTAACACACCTAAAAATCAAGAGCGATTTACTAAAGTAAAAGAGAACAATTCTTAAGAAGAAAGATCACAGGAGCAAAGGAGATTCAAAGACAACTGATGAAAAGAGAAAAACCTAAAGATGAGCAGAAACTCTATTGTAACTCTATTTTTAAAGAACTGTGGGCTTAGAAAGGAAATCCAGGAATAGCTGTAACCTACTTCGTGAAATCACAAACCTGACATTTTTGTATAGCTGAAGAGCCCCCCACCACAAATGGACCTTTAAACAGATAAACTGATAAAGCAAAATCAACCCACCCTTGATCAAAACCACGGGGGTGCCATATTTGAGTCTGGTTGCTCTTATTGAAGAAAGGACATCAATAGACAGACAATGTGCCTGAGGGAGTTTGAATGCTAGTGCTACTGTTACATACACCAAGAAAGATGAGGACCCTCCAATCTTTAGAAATGAAGAACAGGCAAAAGCACAGTAGAAATTTATGAAATCACAGAAGATGCAAAATGATCACCAAATCCTAGAAGAATCCCTGAAGTTTGAAGGAGGTCCATGTTGAAAATGAAAAGGAAGTGTGGTAAAATCATGACTAGCCAGAATGCTCAAGCTCAGTTAATAAAATTCTTTGTTTAGTCAAGGGTTGGACTTTTTGTTTCAAGGCCTCTTTCACACAGAAATCAGGCTCCTGAATTTAAGGACTACAGATTACGAACTCTGGTTTTGTACCATTATATAAAATAAGAGACCAGAGTACTCCTGATCCAGAGATCAGTATAGAGCTTTCCAGTGTCTGGGTAAACAGAAGAATAAAATAAATTAGAAGACAGAACAGATGATCAATTAAATGTTTTCTAACAATTAAGAAGAATATGTCCATTCCAAGAGGAAGATAGTTCTCTATAGAAAACATTAAGCAGCAGAATATGAAATCAAGTCATTTTATTTCATATAAAAGCAGAGACGCAACCTAAGTTTCATCTTAAATGTAGACTACTGTATAGCTCCCTGGAGTCAGCCTCCTTGCCATGCACAGAGGCCCACTGACAAGTAGAGAGGCTCTCCCCTCACTCCATCACCTTACATTTAAGGAAAGATGGAAAAGTCTAAAGAAGCAAAAAGAAGGTCCAAATGTATGTCAAAAACAAATTCTAGACAATAGGTTTTCCTAAAGTAAAGGTTGGACAGACAACGTTTTGAATTCTTGCTCATCCAAAGCTATATAATCTAAATCAGCGCTCTTGGGTTATTTAATAAATTGAGGACAGCAGACACTTGTACTTGTGTATGTATGAGAATGACAATCCAATAGTGATACATTATCATCTGAACATCAAACCTCATTGTAGAAGATGGGAGTCATAGGAAGGGTAGAAGAATTGGGCTAAATTTGTAATTTATACATAGTCTGAAAAGTGCCTTTTAACTACATAATCTCTAGTATCTTTATCGTCTACAGTCATTTTTTTCCCTTCTCAGAAAATCCAAATAATGAGCAGAACTATTACAATGAACAGAACTAATACAATGGAGACTTCTGGTTGGTCAGGTGTTTATTAGATAAAATTTCTCTGCAGGAACTTAATAGCCAAACTTATAATACCATCATTTAGGGTATCTTAAAGAACTCATTATCAGAGACTCCAAATTTATGAAGTGTCAACAAGCAGAAGTCATCAAAACAAGAAAAAATTAACTGATGAAGTAAGCTCAGACAAAAATTTTTTGTTACTCAAACATTCTTCCCTTTTAACAGGAGTCTATATCCCCAAGTCAGGGTGTCAAAGTCTTTCAGAGAGAATCACAGGCAAAGACACTGATAAATTATCGGATAGAATTGTATCTGCTAACAACTAGAGAATAAAAACCTCAAAAAGCCAAGGCTTGGTGGCTCATGCCTGTAATCCCAGCATTTTGGGAGACTGAGGCAGGAGGATCTCTTGATCCCAGGAGTTCGAGATCAGCCTGAGAAACACAGCGAGACATCGCCCCTACAAAAAATGAAAAAATTAGCTGGGAGTGGTAGTGTGCACCTGTAGTTCCAACTACTTTGGGAGGCTGAGGCAGGAAGATTGCTTGAGCCCAGGAGTTCGAGGCCAGCCTGAGAAACATAGCGAGCCCTCGCCTCTACAAAAAATGAAAAAATTAGCTGGGAGTGGTAGTGTGTACCTGTAGTCCCAGCTACTTCGGGAGGCTGAGGCAGGAAGATTGCTTGAGCCCAGGAGTTCAAGGCTGTACTGAGCCATGACGATGCTACTGCACTCTACCCTGGGATATGGAGCAAGACCCTGTCTCTCCCCCGCCCCGCCCTACACACACAGCCTGAAAAAGAAGAAGACACATAGCTAGGAATAAAAAAAGAAGAGAAAACTGACAAAGCTTTTTATATATTTCTTAATCACCCTGTTTACTATAAGCTATCCATTGGCCTAGCCTACAATTTTACTTTAAAAACTGTTCCTCCTCCTAAAAAGGTTAACACTTGATTCTTTCTTGAAATAGCATATTAGTTGCTACTATAACCTAACTTGTGTTAACTATAAACTTATTTTCATAATTTTAGTTTCATTTTACCCACTTAAAGTCCCAAAATAAACTTTTATTTACTATGAAATTTTGATTCCCATTTTAAATAGTGATCTATCATCCTGGGATAATAAAGACTTCTTGAACTAAATAGTAGTCTAACAAAATATAGTTTCACAAACATTTTACACAAATTTGTGAATACATATGAATTTAACAAGAAAGTAGGACATTAGCATAATCTTTTAAAGCTATCAGAAGTTAACATATATTCTCACAAAATATTCCGTGATATTAGTGAGAGAATACATGGTCCCCGACTTACAATGGTTTGACTCCTATTTTTTGACTTTACAATAGCATGAAAGCCATATGCATTCAGGAGAAACCATACTTAGAATACCCATAAAATCATTCTGGTTTTCACTTTTACTACAGTATTCAATAAATTACATGAGATATTCAACACCTTATTATAAAATAAGCCTTGTTATATGATTTTGCCTAACTATAGGCTAATGTAAGTGTTCTGAGTACGTTTAAAGGAGGCTAGGCTAAAGCTATGATGTGTGGTAAGTTGAGTGCAGTAAAGGCTTTTTTTTGGAGACAGAGTCTCACTCTGTTGCCTAGGCTGGAGTGCAGTGGCATGATCACGGCTCACTGCAGCCTCAACCTTCTGGGCTCAAGCAAGCCTCCTACATCAGCCTACTGAGTGGCTAGGACTACAGGCATGCACCACAATGTCTGGCTAATTTTTAAAAAAATTTTTTGTAGAGACAGGGTCTCGCCATGTTGCTGAGCCTGGTCTCAAACTCCTGGGCTCAAGCGATCCTCCTGCCTCGGCTTCCCAAAGTGCTGGGATTACAAGTGTGAGCCAGAATGCCCAGCCAAAGCATTTTGTACGTAACAATTTTTTCCACTTATGATGGGTTACTGGGATGTGGCCTCATCACAAGTCAAGGAGCATCTGCACTGGATTACCTTGAACATGGCTCAGACCAAGTGCAGATCCTAACTCAGTTCACAATATTTTTACAGGATTATTTCATTATCTTCACTAAGACTTTTAAACATTAGATCTAGATAATCACTGCCATAATATCAGATGAATATTTCAAGAATAACTAATAAAGGGGATTAATGAGAGCTACATGACAATGAGGGCAATATTATCATGACACTCTGTTTTTTATTATAATTGGCTAAAATTTAAGATAATAAACTGATTGAGAATTAAATGGTTTACACAGGGGTTGAATAGACATCCTTACCTGAATGAGACTATCTATATACACTTCACACTCCAAAAGAGTTGTTCACCAAACATGTACCCTTTCTTTCCATTAAGCAAGACACTACTCCAGTCAGAGGAAAAGGGTAAAGACAGAAAAAAGAGAGTACTAGTACCTCCCTGGGAGAAATGTAAACAGTAGGTAAGTGGGTCAGACTGGAATGAAAAAGTTTATGAATAATTGGATATGTCTTTGGGTTCTAGCACAGACATGTTTTGGAAATATCCCTCTAGAAGTATGTATAGGTGGTACGTAGGTGTCATTGACAAGGTGGGGTGGGTGATAAGACTGCATGCCTCTGAGGGATGGTGAGTGATAATGGTCTAGCAGAGATGAGGGCAGAGCAGATTAATGTTTTGTTGGTTCAATAAAATAAGGGCAGATCAAATGTTTTCCATGTCTAGACTATTCATGCATTCCTGATACCATGTTTAGAAACAGTTTCTCTCACCTCAAAATGATCCAAGTTCCATGTCTCCATTCAGGCAATAACTGTTCTCTACTGTGTTTTATTGTTATTTATTTGCAGGTCTTAATTCTCCTAATAGGTCATATGCTTCTTGAAAGTATCCACACCTCAACTCTTACAGCACTTCACTCAGTGCTCAATGAATTTCAATGGATACACTAGATTTCTACTCTAAAGCTATCATAACACAGGTAAAAATATATAATTGAAGCTAAGAATTGGTATGCACAAGATAGAGATTATAAAGAACATGGTATTCACTTAAAAAGAAAGTAATGGGGCTGGACAAGGTGGCTCATGCCTGTAATCCCAGCACTTTGGGAGGTCAAGGCGGGCGGATCACTTTGAGCTCAGCAGTTGGGAGACCGGCCTGGGCAACATGGTGAAACCCTGTCTCTACAAATAAAATACAAAAAAATTAGCTGGGTGTGGTGGCGTACACCTGTAATCCCAGCTACTCAGGAGGTTGTGGCTGTACAGTCACTTGAGCCTGGGGAGTAGAGGTTGCAGTGAGCCGAGATCGTGCCACTGCACTCCAGCCTGAGTGACAGTGTAAGACCCTGTCTCAGAAACAGAAAAAGATGGCACACATGGCCTAGATTGTACTTTTTACAAAATCTGATGACAGTTATTATTTTTGGTGGTAACTGATGCTTGCCAATATGCCCTGAAAGATGAATGCACAGCCAGAAGCCTTTACATGCATGCGAAGGTTGTGCTCTGATCTACTGTTGCAACCACTCTTTTTAGGAAATCACCATTTGTCTCTCAGCCACCTGTTGACCCAAAGTCACTGCTCAAAGAGCTCATTTCCAACGGTATCACAGTGGGATGGCCTGGGGCTACTGCTCCCTGCTAGACCACAAATATCCCATTTGAAGCAAGATTTTTTTTGTCTCCCCAGAACAAGCAAAAAGTTCTTTTTTACCTTCCCCTTTTTACCTTCCCTTTATGCCTGCCCATACAATGACTGCTAAAGTTCCCAGCTGATATGCATGTGTTTCATATAACTAGCACATCAGAGATGGATTACATCAAATATTACTGCATCTATCCTGGAGCAAGTCCCTTTTTGTTATTTAATGTTTGCTAAGTCTCTGAGGTGAGGGTGATGAAACTTCATAAATATAGAGGCTGGTGTCTTACATCACTTAGGGGATGTGTGCTGATGAAGGTAAGTTATGACTGCTATTTCCATACTTCTGATTAGATATCAAGATTGATGCTGTGTTGATACTTCTTACATCTAGACCATAGTTTTTCAAATAGCAGGCTCTGACTTATTAGTGGTCAAGTCAATCTATTTGATGTCACAATAGGCATTTATATGAACAGGAGAGAACAGAAAGTAGAGAGCTTCACATTCATATAATAAAGAAGTTCGTGACATTTTTGCTTCATTTACATATAGTGTTACATATGTGTGCGGACACTGGGTTAGGATATGAAATACATTTCCAGTGTGGGTCTCAGTCCAAAAAGTCTGAAAAAAAATGTTGTCCAGAGCACCTTAAAGGCCACACCTATTTTTGTCAAGAGTTTCTCTATTTGGCTATCTTTGGATGGCCAACAGTCTAGAGTTTACAACTAATGAAATACTGAAATGCATTATTTTAAACTTTCTTGCCCAGCATGGGGTAATTTTACAACTCTGTCTGAAATGGTCTGGTTATGATGAAGGCCCCTAAACATAGTATTTCTTCTTAAAAAGCTTTTATTCTCCCAATGCATTATTCTAAATATAAAATCAATCCCTCAATATATCCTTGTATTTCTAATTCTGACTAGGAACTGGAGATCACAGTAACCAATACTGAAATCTTTCACATAGTACTTGCTATTTGTGTGGACCCACAGAAGTATTGACTTGAAGCCAGTTTTTAAATTTTAATAATATTTAGAAACAGCATAAACAACATTTCTTCTAACCAGCCTTTGGAGCAAGATTTCCAAAGCTGACTGCAACCTTAAAATAAAAAGATGAATTTTCTAATATCATGAGATTTGAAAAGATACACATAAAACGAACTAAATGTTTGAAAGTAAAGCATAAGAAATAAGCTATATTCACTTTGAGACTGTGACTTCAAAATATCAGGAATAGACAGTGTCTGACCAGCTAGATCCCACTTCTTCCACACTCTATTTATAAAAACTTTATACAGAAGGAAAAATACATATATACAGATATATATACATATATATATATATCTACCTTCACTGTCCTTGAATTTCTTGATTGCCACAATTTCATGTGTTTCCTGCAAGGGAAAAGAAAGCAGAAGGAAAGTCATTCTCCAGTGTTTTTCCGACTGGGGATTCCAATTGCCTGGGGGTATATTCTGGGACAGAGTAGCAAGAAGCCAGAGTGTCAAAAATATATCATCTTCCTCTCCCCCGCCACCCCTCATTTCTTGGTTCCAAAATTCTCTTTCTTATCACCCCACAAACATTGTCAAGGAAGGAAAGGAAGAAAGGGAGAGGGTGTGGAGCAAAGAGCAGATACGGTGACGGAATATGCTTAACTCATAAATCATTAGTGTCAATGTCTTAAGGATACTCAAAAGTGCCAGGATGAGTGGCAGACTCTCATCTGTACTGCCCTCTGAAGTCAGAGACACATTTTAATTGGCCTTTTAAGACCAAGAAAGGGCCTCTCCAATACACAGTAGTTGCTGGTAGCAGAATGCTAACAAGCATATCTAATTTTCCCCTGCTCGTCCCTATTGATGGTCATTGCAAATCCATAGTGAGATAAACATTCTATCACCAAATACCAATCATCACCTTCGTCCTGCCCTTATTTATCTCTTCTGAACAGAAGAGCTAACAGAATTCTGCCTTAAAAGAAAATATGAAAATTTTTGTTGTTGTTTTTGGTTGGGAGGAAAGAAAATAAGGGCTGGAAAGGAAATGGAAATGCTAAGAACTAAGTACCACTAAACTAAATAACTTGTATCCAATTCTGGTATATAAAAGCAATAAAAAAGCTTTTGGCAAAATAATTAATACAAATTCTTCAAAGCCAACATGTCATATGAAAGCCTTCTGAATGACTCAGGCCTGTTCTTTTTTGCCCTAAGTGGGGACACTTTCAGATCAAATCTTTTAATATTTAATAAAACGTCCCTGCATCAAAACAAAGACTTTAAAATTAAACACAATACCAGGCAAGTGCTATAAATTATGGAGGAAAAAGACACTTAAAGGTACTGTGTTTTTGTTTTTAATGAAGGAATAGGATTGTAGGGTACAGACAACTTACTTGTACATATAGGGTACAATTTATTTGTACATTAATGGATCTTCTGACTTACAGAAACTCTTTCTTCCAGGTATTTTATTATTGGGAAGGAAAAACTGCCAATTTTAAGTAATGCAGGAGATTATCAGCTAGAATATTATCCCACGTAGTACAAAGGTGACTCTTTTATATGCTACCCTCCCATAATACATTGCTATCACGTTCTTACCCAGCTCCTTTTCTAATGGCTCTAGCTAGCAATCTACCTACAGCATAACTGAAAGACCAGACCCTATCAGGAACCTCCTCTTGCTTTTCTCACAGCACAAAGGTGTAGCTTCCAGGAATAGAGAAAAACTGCACATATCTCAAATGAATACTGTTCCAGGTAGTGTTCCATCTTATATTCCACTCTAACTGAAAGACTCCCACATACATTTCTTTCATTGCGTCCTAAGCATTAAACTTTGTCTGATTTTATAAAAGATTTTTCTCAGTTCAAAACTGTCCACTGATATGACTACAAATTTAAATTTGTAACTGGCACATTTATACCACCTTAAATAAATTCATTAGTTATTTTTCTCTGGCATCTTATAAATACAATTTACTGTATAAAGTGACGGCTAATGGGGGTCAAATAAAATGTTTATTCTTTTATTTATCCTTTCAAGAATACCATGAAAATCCTCTCTCCTCAAAAGTCACTCTCTCCGCCTCCCCCGATATGGTTTATGTATTTACTTAAAGAATGAAGTCGAACAGATGAAGTTTTCTGCATTAAACCAATTCAGTGTTTAGTGAAAAACACATGCAATTAAGAGAAGATGCTGGAAAGAATTTAACATTTCACATGTATTCAAACTGCTTATAAAAATAATATAAACTCATTACTGAAAATACAAAAAGAATATAAAGGGTACAAAAAGGATATAGAGAAGACATTTACAAAATTAACTCTTGCTAATATTTTGGTATATTTTCTTCCAGTAAATTTTTCTCAAATGGTAGTAGTAATACTGGATATCTTATTGTATGTTGTTTTTATTTCACTTGATCTTATATAAGCGACATTTCAAGCTGTTATTTTTAAAACCACTATTTTTTCATGGATGGCTATTTAATAAGTCTATTAATGAACATACTTCAACATCTGTATCTGTATTTCCACAGAGTAAATTCTGTAAGTGATATAATTGGTTCAAAGGGTATGAATGTTAAAGGCTCCCAATATATACTGACAAACTGACATCCAAAAAAAACGTCATGTCACAGTTCCCTTCAGCAGTGTATGAGAATATTCACTCTACACCCATTGCCAAAACAAAATAAAATCATTAAAAAAAAACTTCTCTGGCATTCAATGAGATTGGAGAAGTTTTCTTCTAATAAGTGAAATCCGGTCCACCAGGGTTAATATTTTCTTGCTGATTCATGGATGATAACTTACTGCCAAATTCTGTTACAAATCTTTTCCCCAGGTTGTTGTGATCGCTAGAGTTTTGTTGTTGTTGAATATAAATTATTACATAGTCAAGTTTACTGATACAGGCCTTTGTAATTATGTCCATTATTTTTGTGCTCAAAGTCCTTACTTAGCCTGAGCATGGTTAATATTCATCTGCATTTATGTATCTTGATATTTTAATTATTTCTTTCCTTAAATCTTTATTCACTTGTAATTTATTTTAATATATGACATGGTGAGGGAATCCAGATTTAATATAATTTCTAAACACTAAACCAATTTTCTCAATACCCTTTACCAGATATTTTTAGTTGTTACATCTTAGCATCCTTACATATAGATACTAGATGTGCTTTCAGAGCTTTCTAGTGGACTCTAGCCTAGTCTAGTATAGGCTACTGATCTGTTCTTACGCCAGAACCAGTGTTTAAAGTATTGTGACCTTGAACTGTTTTAAATTAATCTGAGGTTACTGACACTGATTCTTCTTATACCATTTTGTTAAATGTATTTATTTTTGAGAGCAGGGTTTGACTGTTGAATTTAATTTGTAATTATAGATACATGAGCTATAATATTTTATTTTTTTTACATATTCAGTTTGCTTCACTGTTTACCTTTTTGTCCTTTTCTTGTATGGTTTATACATATTTGAGTGCTTGATTTGCATTCATGTTTTGCTCAGCCAGAGTACATCTTTGAAAGGTTTTCTGACAAAGTGTCTTATTTTCTAAGTCTTTGCATTTTTGAACATCTTCACATATACATGGCAACTTGATAGGCAAGGAATTCTTGGGAAGGCAACCTTTTATTCTTCAGAGTCACTGGAAGCTTAAGTGCACCATAAAGCCCTGGAAAATGCCATTCACATCACAGACACCAGAGTCTATATGCTTATTAAAGCAACTTAATGCAGGTAGGAATAAAGCGTCTTCTTGTAACAAAATCTATATACTAAGATATTTTTCCAAGAAGAAGGAAATTAAGAGTCTAAAAAGAAGGGCTGCCATTTTCTAACATAAAGAAATTATAATACTGTCACATAAGGTATCAAATGGGGAACAATGACCTGATAGTCTCTGGTATTTGTAGCAGAAAAGTAGTATGAGGCCTATTTGGATTTTGTTCCAATATAGATCACTTCTTTTTTCTCCCTAAATACTGTTAGAACTTTTCCTTTTACTTGAAATAAAAATTTTAAATTATTCGGAATATATCTAGAGGAGTGTGTGTGTGTGTATGTGTATTTTTTGAATCAATAATACCTGGAAATCAATGAAATTAGAAAAGTCTCCTTATAGCAACCTTATATGTTGTTTCTACTCCTATTTTTCTATTATTTTCCACCACAAATCTTACAACTTTTAGGTTGGATCTTTCATAATTGTTTAGTATGTTTTGTACTAAGTTTTTGTACTTAGTATGCAATGTTTATGATTGCATCATTAGCACCTAGAATAGCAGGCACATAGTGGGTGTTCGATAAATATTTAGTAAATCAACATTAATGAGTTCAAAAGTGCTACACAATTTTGTTTTATCCATTTAAGGCTTCTTTCACTTGTCCTTATCTCAGCCAACTTCCGCATTTTTTGCCTTGTTTAGCTTATTCACTCTCTGTAGAGGTCTTATCTTCCTAGCTTTCTTTTGGAAGACTAAGCAGATGTCTTAACTTTATTGGTTTGTTAGAAAAAGTCATTTTCAGAACCATGTGTTGCTTCTAAATCTTCACAGCAATGTTTTATCTTCCCCTATCTTTTCATAGTGTTTTCTCTGCTCCACCCTTTAAAACTCATCCTTACTAAGATGGAAAGAGATCCACCAGGACTGGCATTTGGCCTCAACTTGAACTTCAAATATGAACTGATGCACCCCGAGCCCGATTTTAGAACCTGGCTAGCTAGCACATATCCTTCCCATTGGGGTTGGCTGGTCTAAGGTTAAACTGCCTGGGCAGGGTTCTCTGAATAAGAAGAGCACATGCCATTAGCTGTTTACCTCATGGCATTCTGGAGACCACATTTCTAAGCACAGCCCGTTCTCTTCCCTCTACCTTCACCACACTTTGCCACGGGGGACTCCGAATCCTAGGATAGTACATGCCTTTTCCAATCCTTCTTTGCTTCTTCCCTTACTATATTTAGGACATTTTGGTCTCTGCAAAGACCTGGAAATGCAGATGCTAATGCACGCTAGTAGGGGGCTGAGAACTCTAGCTCCAGCGGTGTCAGATTATGGTTAACCTCAGTGAGATGGTTGCTTATTTTTCAGTTCCTGTGAGCATGGGTCCAAGGCATTTCCTACTCCCTTTGGATATCTGGCCTGATTTGGGTTCACAAAGTAGGATAAACAGCATGATGTTCAAGACTATGCTTTCAACCCAGTACTGCTAACAAAATTAATTCTCCCTGGACTTTGCTAGCAATCTTCGATGGTTAGTTTATTAATTTGCAGAACTTCATGGGTATTTAACATCTTCATGGGTATTTAATGGAGAGGTAGGAAGTAACACGCCAAGCTTTATTACTTATTCTACCACCACCCTGAGATGCTATATATAATAAAGGTGTAGACAAAGAGAAAAACATACAAAAAATAATTCTGAAAAACTTGTTTTGAATTTAATTTATTCATAAAAGCATACCATTGCCCCCACAACGTCTGCAACAGAATGTCACCAGCTGTAGTTAGCAAGATAGGCATAGTTTGCTACTTGTTTCAGTGTCTTTATTTAAAATATGAGGTATTTAAAAGCTGACATCTTAAGCAATAAACTAAGAATGTTATCAAATATATCAGTAATCTATGAATGATAATTCCATGCCTCACCCTTAATTCTACCTTAAAATTGGAATTGTATTATGTACTTTGGAACACAAACAGAAAGACTAGGTAACTTTAGATAAAGGTTCCTGAATTGTACTACTGTCTCCATGAGTAAACAAACTATATCAAGGCATTTCACATTTCGCAGAATAAATTTCCCCACCTGGAAAAAAAAATCAGAAAGAGAATAAAAAATAAATGTTATGAGTACTAACAAATACAAATATCTGGAGAGCCTATAGTTCCTTCAATATTTTCAAGATCTCTACCCCATAAAAATCAAGCCTCAATCACTAGAGAATCATACTAGACAGAGAGACTTATAACCATCAACTCACTTGCGTTGCTGATTGTCTAAAGCTTTGGGTCATTGTTTTATTAGCAGTATTAATTGTCCCTTACTTAAGATTCTGGCAAAGCAACTAACTGGTATTAACAGCCATACAATTTGCTAAGTTATTTTAAAATGCAGTTATATAACTTAATTATGCTCTGGAACAGTGAATTCTTTAAACCGATCATACACTGTATAAGGAAGTAGCAGGAGTCATTATTTTTCAAATGTTTTGCTAAGTTAAAATATCCAACAGGTATCATGAAACAGAACAGAATAAAATACTCTTTTATTCTCCTATTCACGGATTACGCCATTTCAAAAGGTTATAACAGTTATTCCTCGGTATCTACAATGATATAGAGAGGGCCACTGGTTCCAGGATCCCTGAGGATACCAAAATCCATGGATGCTCATCCCTGACATAAAACGGCATAGTATTTGCATATAACCTATGCACATTCTCCTATATACTTTAAATTATCTTTTGATTACTTATACTATCTAGTACAATGTAAATGCCATGAAAATAAATAGTTGTAATACTATGTTATTTTTTATATATTTTTTTATTGTTGTATTTTTAAATTTTTGTTTGTTTTTCTGAATATTTTCGATCCTCAGATGGTTGAATTCATCAATGTGGAACCTGCTGATATGGAGGGCCGTCTGTAGTCTACAATTCGTTTTCTAATTACTCTCTGAGGAAGTGCTTTCTTGGGAGAAATTCTTTATTTCATCATCCAAATAGCAGGGAATATAACTTGATAACTAAAGTATTGTAAATATTTCTGTTCATGTTTTATTTGCAAATATCCTGTCTGCTCCCTGAGCATAAGTAAAACCTACAAACATAGAAACTACTACTTTAATGCTTCTCAGCCTTTTGGCTAAGATCAAGTGAAATTAGTACTTTTTTTTTTTTTGAGACGGAGTCTTGTTCTGTTTCCCAGGCTGGAGTGCAGTGGCGCGGTGTCGGCTCACTTCAACCTCCACCTCCCAGATTCAAGCGATTCTCCTGCCTCAGTCTTCTGAGTAGTTGGGATTACAGGCACATGCCACCACACCCGGCTAATTTCTGTATTTTTAGTAGAGACGGGGTTTTGCCATGTTGGCCAGGCTGGGAAACTACTACTTTATAGACCAGTATGGTCCCTGAAAAAGTAAGCTTCATTTTAAGTTATTATTTTTAAGTACTCTTGCGCCCAGCCCCATGCTAAGTGCTTCCCGTGGATTATCTCACTTAATTCTCAAATCATCATTCTGAGGAGGATCTTATGCTCATTTTACAGATGAGGATACTGAGTTTTAATGAAGTTCCATAATTTGTCCCATGATCACACAGCTAAGACATAGCAGAGCTGAGATTTTAAACCCAGGAAGACTGATTCTGAATGCCATTTCTCAACCATAATCATGCTATACTGCCTTTGCAAGTCATGTATGTAAATTTTGTTGTAGAAAATGATTCTGAAACACACAAACACACATCACCGAGGAGAAATGTTAGCACCAATGAACATTTCTAAATAGTTTTGTAATAATATGTTATAATATTTATACACTTAAAAGAACAGGCAAATATTTCATTACTTCCATCTTTATCTTTTTGACTGTGTAAACCTTCTAAAATAACTTAGTCCAAAAGTATTTATCTTTACATTATAAGTAAAATTACAAAATGGGAGGAAATTCAAGCACAGGATACATTCTATAGCAGGTAAATTATATCAGAGCTAATATGCATTTGGCAAGTACTATAGAAATATAAAATACCATCCATGATATTTATTCAGTGATAAAACCTAGATTTCTCCAGGAAATTCCTTAGAGATCTTGACTTATATTATTCATTATTTGAAAACTACCATAGTTTGTTAATACTAAAAGTTAGATTTACTGCTAAATTTCAGTACTTCAGACCAAATCTCACACACAAAAAATCTACACCAAAGAAAAAGAGCATTTCAATCAGTCAACTAACAAATGTTTATTGGACCTCTGCTTTATGTCAGGTTTTCTTCTGTATCCTGTGTTTGACATGAGTGAGTAAATGAAGCTGTCTTATATACATAGAAGTTTACAACCTGGTATGTAATAACGCATGACAGTAAGTTAAAAATGCACGACAAAAGCTAAAAAGTATAACATGTTATATGATATGCCGCAGGAGTTCAAAAAAGATCATGCAAATATACAGAAAAAAATGTATATCCCCTTCAGATTTAACAGTTGATAATATTTTGGCTTATTTGCTATAGATCTCTTGCCTTTTGAAACGTAAAATGCCAAAAAATAAAAATTCATTCATTCCCATTCCCTCTACCCAGAGGTAATTTCTATCCTGAAGCTGATATGTATCATTCCCACACATTTTTATCACTACAAATGAATTTGCCCATAAATTATACTGTTTTGTGCACTAAAAATCATGTAACTAGCATATGTTATTGCATGTACCTTTTTTCAACCACTTAAAAAATACAATCTGTATCTGAGATTAAAATCTAAATCTAGTTAAAGGGTTCTCCCTTGGGGGGTAACCGTGCTCCCCCAAGACATCTGGGGACACTTTTGGTTGTCACATAGGCTGGGGGCACTACTGGGATGGAATGAGTAAAGACCAAGAGTGCTGCTAAACATCCTACAATGCACGGGACAGTCCCTACAACAGTCCCAGCCCCAAATGTCGACAGTGCTAAGGGTAAGAAACTCTGCTTGAGTTTATTCATTTTAACCATTTTGTGGTATTTCCCTATAAACATTCCCTCTTAAAAATGTGAGAATGTCATGGCATGTGTATACCTATCTAACAAACTTACACGTTCTGCACATGTACCCCAGAACTTAAAGTATGATAATAAAAAAAAAAAAAAATTTGAGAATGATCACTTGTTGAGGAGATCAGGTAAAGCTTTACTGAAAAATTAATATGCTATGAAAGAAAATTTTAATTGAAAAAGAGAAGATTAAAAGATCCATTCTCCAAAAATTATTAAAATTATCACAGCACTAAAATGTCTACACTCATTTTATAAAACAATGATTACTTTTATAACTTTTGTAATACGGTTCTATTAAAATATTATACCGTGAAATGGCTGGGCACAGTGGCTCATGCCTGTAATCCCAGAACTCTGGGAGGCCGAAGCAGACGGATCACCTGAGGTCAGGAGTTCGAGACCAGCCTGGCCAACATGGCAAAACCTCATCTCTACTAAAAATACAAAAATTAGCCCGGCGTGATGGTGTGGGTCTGTAATCCCAGAAACTCGGGAGGTGGAGGCAGGAGAATCACTTGAACCTGGGAGGCAGAGGTTGCAGTAAGCTGAGATCACGCCACTGTACTCCAGCCTGGGCAATAGAGTGAGACTCCGTCTCAGAAAAAAAAAAAAAAAGACAGTGAAATATACCAAAAGGTATACTGAAAACACGTTTCTTTTTTTTGGTAAAAATTTCAGGAATGTTTTACATTTGGCCAAAAACAATTTAGTGGAGTCCCACCAAGTCTATACCAATACATGGCAAAACTGCCTATTAAGGTTCACATGATGGAGTTATTATTACAGGAAACACTGATGTAAACTCTAACCTGCTCATAATTAGAATTAAATGGTATACTAAGAGTACTTTAAGAAAACTTATAATTTAGAAAGCTTTACAAGAAAAACCGTGTATTTTCTTCATGTACAGTCTCTAAAAAGAGGATAGTCTTATGAAAATACTAATACTTTTTCAAGAACATGAGACAGCAGGTAGCAAAAAAGAAGACGTGAGAAGTGGGATCTCACAAAGAGACTTTGCATATAAAATGACTGCCTTCCAGGCGGATCACTTGAGGTCAGGAGTTCGACAACAGCCTGGCCAACATGGTGAAACCCCATCTCTACTAAAAATACAAAAAAATTAGCCCGGCATGGTAGCACAAGCCGGTAGTCCCAGCTACTTGGGAGGTTGACACATGAGAATCGCTTGAATCCAGGAGGCGTAGGTTGCAGTGAGCCGAGATCACGCCACCACACTCCAGCCTGGCTGGGCAGACAGAGTGAGACTCTGTCTCCAAAAAAAAACCACAAAAAACTGCCTCCAAGCCAAATCAGTAATAAATTTCCAACACAACAACTCTGTTTTCTCATTATTTCCAGTAAGACATAAAATCTCTTCTACCATCTCTGGGCTGGATCTGCCCTCCATGAATCTTTTATTGAGATGTAAAATGAGAATGTATGAGTGTAAAATATTCAGACAGAACGCCTAACCATTCCTGCATCTTCCCCTACAAAACCTGGGCCTGTCTCCTGTCCCATATATCTCAGTGAACACTAGTCAGAAATTTGGGATCACTGCTGACATCTCCCCTGTCTGCACCACCAAATCCAAATCCATCCAGTCTATCACTAAGTGCTGTTGGGTTTTGCCTCCTACATTGTTTTCAAATGGGTCCACTGTCCTGTACCTGAATGCTCCTCCTACCCCGGTCAAGCCTTTGGCACTTTCACCATGAGTACTGCGGTGGCCCTTCTGATAATGTTCATCCCCTCAGCAACTAGGTTCTTCCTTGGGAAAGGAAATCTGATTTTGAACTCCACCATTCCCCTTAAAATTCTCCCAAACTCCACTGACCTGACGGCAGCTGCTCCACATAGCAGGCCAGGTAGCTCTGCCGCCTCCTCTCCCCTAGGTCTCTCCTTGCCACATTCTCTACTGCCTTAGGGTCTATTCCCTTTGTTCTTGCAAGCTTTGCCCTCCCTTGCTCACTCAACCCTCTCTCCCCCAGATCCTGGCTCAATCAATCCTCACTTCCTCAGAGGAGCCTTCCCACAGCTCCTTGATGAGATCTGAAGGCCCTGTGGTGTTCTCTCAGCAAGAGCCTCTTCTTTGTAACTTGCATTAAAGTTCCACCTTTACAGATTTACATGATCACTTGATCAAGGTCTGACTCTACCACAAGACTGCAAGCTTGTAGTTGAGAAATAAATGTATAACTGGTCCAAAATGTGCTCAGCAAAAAAGGACAAGAGCTAGTGCAAATGTCTTACTGTATTGTGTCGCCAATGTAAAACATATATCCTGCTGGCCTGGCTCATTCTTCTCTTTGGATATCAGTTACTAATTCTACCATAGCCTAACACAGAAACACTTTTTCCTGCCACAATTTTAAAAAGAAAAAGACATTCCTTGGTATATAGGGAAAAACCAACCACTCAAGAACACAGAATACAAATATATACATTTCAGGTTTTTTTTTCTTTTTCTTGTTTTTTTTTTTTTTTTGAGATGGAGTCTCGCTCTATCGCCCAGGCTGTAGTGCAATGGCACAATCTCAGCTCACTGCAACCTCCACCTCCCAGGTTCAAGCAATTCTCCTGCCTCCGCCTCCCGAGTAGCTGGGATTACAGGCGCACACCACCACGCCCAGCTAATTTTGTATTTTTAGTAGAGACAGGGTTTCACCATGTTAGCCAGGCTGGTCTCAAACTTCTAACCTTGTGATCCACCCGCCTGGGCCTCCTGAAGTGCTGGGATTACAGGCATAAGTCACCGTGACTGGCCACATTTTGGTTTTTTTTAAGGACAGATTCCCTAGGAGACATATTAGATCTGTTTTTCTATGCTTTAGAAAGTTTCGGAAGGGTATGGTGGTTCATGCCTATAATCCCAGCACTCTGGGAGGCCGAGGCGGGCAAATCGCTTGAGCCCAGGAGTTGGATACTAGCCTGGGCAACATGGTAAAACCCTGTCTCTACACACACACTACAAAAGATTAGCTGGGTGTGGTGGTGCACACCTATAGTCCCAGCTACTCAGGAGGCTGAGGTAGGAGGATCCTTTGGGCCAGGAAGGTTGAGGCTGCAGTGAGCCAAGACTCTGCAACTCTGCTCCAGCCTGAGCAATAGAGTAAGACTCTGTCTCAAATAATAATAATAATAAGTCAAGGTATCTTGTAAGGCTATGAGACTTGGGGCCACCTAGATGGCTGACATTTGAGTGCCACAAATGTGAGAACAAAACCACATTAAAAGTCTTGGACCACTTAATTGATAAATGCAAACAAACCCACATATCCAGAAATCCTTTGTAAGTAGTTTAATATGCTCCATTATAACTATTATAGAGAGTATCAGCCTGAAGGGACGATGGCTGATAATGCCAAAGAATGAACTAAGAGGGCTAGTTTACACAGAACTATACACTAAAAATGGGTACATCTTACTGTATGTAAGTGGGTAATTCAAGATGAATCATTTAAAAATAATTTACCTCATAGTTCCAGGACTAATATAAATTTACTACCCTATGTTCATATTATAGATTAGGTAATTAATAAAATGTTCAAAAAGTAAAATATAGTTATCAAAATGAAAAATGAGACATTCAGAGAACAATTTTCCTTAATCCCTCTGGCAGAAAATACCAACTGTTTTCAATGGAAAGAGAGAAAGGGGAGCTTTCAAAACAATCTAGCTCCATACTTACAGATCATATAAAATTTCATATGCATCTCATTTTTATATAAAACCCACACCTTCAAACATTATATGTAGATACCCTCAAACCACCTTGTCTATACCAAAATTCACAGCAAATTGTCTGCAAATGAATGAGAATTTTGAAGACTACATGGCAGTGATGCCTGTCAGACAGCCTTTCAGTTTAGTGTTAACCATCAAGTCTATAATGCAGTTATTGTGAAACTGTGTTACTATTTCATTTTGTCCTTACTTTATAACAATGAGATGAAAAAATGAAAATTCCACTTCTAGTGATCAAGTACTTGAGACCAAGATGGCATCAGGCATGCCAACTGCTGGCAATCTAAACCTCAGATAATCATTGGACTTAAAAGCTATGTTCCACTGTGAATGAAGAATACAAAATGTAAATTTAAATGCAGGAAATATATCCTCAAAGACTATCTTGCTGTGGCAGGAACAGTAATTTATAGCACACTAAATTTAACCTGTGCCAAGAAAATGTAGCTTGAAAATTTTCTGTAACTGTTTTAACCTTGCTTTTCAAGCCCCCACACTTGACTTTAACTTGCATTATATGGTAGCACAGTCCTTTCTGGTTTAAGTCTTGTTCAGGTAAATGCTCAGTTTTTCAATTTTCTCCCTGCTGCTTCTACCAAGACGGCAGCTGTGGGTATGGATATGGGTGAGGTTACAGAACTTCACTGTAGTAAGGTAGAGATTCTCAGGTCTCCAAGACAAGGTTCCTTATAGGTGTGGACCCCAGACACTGGCCAGATGCTGCTGTTAGAGCTCATAGAGGCTGTAGACTCAGGTGTGCTCTCTTGGCCGAGTCCAGGGATCTACCCCAGCTGGTCTGTCTCTAATTGGTGCCGAAGACATCTAGACTCCTTAATCTCATTTATACCCGAGACCTGGCTCAATCAGTGTCAGCTACAGTGTGGCTGTCGGCTACAGTGTGGGTATCAGCTTGCCTCTCAACACATCTTTTCCACTGACAGGTTCACTGGCTCTCGACCCAGCTACCTGGAGTGTGAGGTAACTTTGGGATTTCTCAGAAGCCACTCACCAGCTGAAGGAGGCCTGGCAGTCCTCTTCACCTAACCACAGCATGCTACATTTTCTTCTGCTGTGGCTGCTTACATTGCATTAAAGCAGCCTTGCAAGACAGTTTCTTCCCTGAGTTACAAGAAGGGGATGGGGCATAAGCTTCCTTCACTTTTGGCTTACCCTCAACCTATCCACCCCCTAAACCTTGAATTTCAGCTCCCTAAAGTGATGGGGGTGGGGAATGACAAGACATATATACCTGACCACCTGCCTGCTCTAACTCTGCCTGTTCTTCCCACATTCCTTTGACACCTGAATGGGCTGTCCTTCATTTCTCCTTTAATACTCAAGGAATTTCCCCTACAAAGTGGCATTCATCCTGCTCTTTTTCCTGGGGACGTGATAAAAGAAAAGATCAGAAGAGAAAAATCAATTTATTGACCAAAGATACATCATCAGGTATTCCAAAAGTATTATCCCTGCTAAATAAAGATTCAAGAATATTGACAGAATAAAAAACAAAGTTTAAAATTATGGACTGATGATCAGCATAAAAATGCATTGTCCAAATGAAGAAAAAAATCTATTGCTCTGTTGAACAAGTGATAGAGCTTGCTAGAGATTCCTTTATAAAGGGAGGGACGGACTGTGCCTTTCTTATGACCAACTGTTTCAGTAAGTTATGTAGAGATCATTGAAGTCAATATACTTAATTTCTGCAATTATTCATGTATAAACAATGTACAAGTAGTTAACAATAGCATAGCTACTACTGAGCAAGTTGCTCACTGCTTTCTTAGAGCCTGAACAAAAGCCAGACCCATGAGTACATACTCATACATTCTGCTGACGTTAGAGACAGTAGAGCGAAAATGGTAATAAATTAGTGCTCCATAAAAAAAGCTTGATTCTGTTTTGTTATTTTTTTGTTATATTTTATTATTTGTTTTATTCATCAACACACTGATGAATTGTGCATGCATGTATATAAAATCTATAAGTCTTAAAATCTGGCAAATACAATACCCTAATTTTACATTTTGTAAGAAATGAGAATACTAAAATTGCAAATAAAGCCAATGCATCAAGGTTTAATTTTTTCCAATTCACAAGAGATATGGCTGTTTTAGAACAGGAACGAGCTTAACAAACTCCGAAGTCCAAAGAAAACAAACAGCAATTTGGTTCTGTATAACATCTTCGGGCTACCTAGGCAGAAAGTGCTCAGGTGCGCAATCGCTATGACACTGCTAAGATGTGAAAGACTGTGAGGTATAGAACAGAAACACAGAAACTCCCTATTCAAGCACTGCGCTGGGTTATCTCTAGGGACCCTGTGACCACACTTTCTGACAGATGGGCTCACAAAGCAGGCAAGGAAGCAGAATAAGACAACTGAAATCTGAAAAAGGTTCCAAGTCACAGCGTTTTGCCGTAACCGTATCTACAGAGAAAAGTGAAAAATACATTCAACGTGGGGTAGTAACAATTTTTATTTTCTTTTCCTAAAATCTGATTTTTCAAAGTATCTAGTTAGGCTTGTAATAACTCCTCATATCCTATTATGCATTGTGAAGAAAACTAGAAAATGCCAGATTTACTTTCTCTTAGCACAGAAAGAGAAGGCTATCAGACATAAATCAGTAGCCCGTGCTATTTTTCAAAGAGCTATGTGTAAAATATAGTAAGGTTTCTTTTCAAATAATCTGATCAATCTTTTATTCTTTAATTCATAGTACCCCCTCACCTTTTTTCTCCTTTTTCCTGTTTGCCTTTGTTAAATGCCCAGGCATGCCTCAATACCAAGCATTATCAATACCAGCTCACATTCCTTCCCTTATTTAAAAAAAAACTTTCTAGCTCATTACAAACACCCCTTCCCCTTTACTTTCTTTTACATCCCCACCCTATCTAAAAAAACAAAAAACAAAAAAACACACAAATGTTTAGCCAACCAAAATTAATTTAAATTATACAACCTAACCCCGGCCAATAAAAAAAAAATTACAAAAACAAAACTTGCATCAAAAATAAAAACTCTCGCGCCCTTTGTTCAAGTATACTTTCATGACAACTGGCCGAAGAGGCATCCCTCTGCGCAAAAATAAAATTGCTTTGCTAAAAATCCTTTGTTCAAGTGTTCAATTTTCTTAAGATTTTAAGCGTTATTCCTAACATATGTCTAGTCTGTCTTACATCCAAGTATCTAGCATTTTATCATACATATATAATTAAAAGTCTGCTCAATTACACTGTATTATCACACAGGCCTGGAAGAGAAACTGTTTATCACCACCACATTGGCCTGATGACCAGTGTACACCACACCTTGAGCACTAAAGCAAAAGGAGGAAGAGACAAAACTCTCAAAAGTTTTGTCTGTTGTCTTGAAACAACAGTGGCATAATTCAATGTTTCAAGATAATTAGCCAAAGAACACCATAAACCTGAATGAAATGTTTGTGTCTGGTTACTTGATGTCAAGAACATCACTGAAGCACTCCAGTTAAAATCCTCTTCAAATAATATTCTCTAAAAGGTCTCAGTGAGATCATCAGTTTTGCACATAATGAAAATTTAAAATATTCACAGCTGTTAATCACAGGAATTCAGGAAAAGAATGCTGCATTACATATCATGCAGCCTGGAGGCTTTCGGGATAAAGTTCTAATTCCATGCTTTACCTCCTAATTTGTAAGGAAAAGCTCGCTTGCTCATGTCACACCTAATCATTTGCAGTTAGTTTCTCAACTGAGCCTTCACACTCACTTGCTTTTATCTGCTCACACTCTGCCTCAAGCATTCATTCTTCATTCTTTAATTCATTCATTCAACCAACAAACACTTTTTAAGCTCCTACTATGTAACAGGCACTGGGAATACACAGATGTTACATTCTGGAGGGAAGAGACATATAACAAGGAAACAAATAACAAAACAAGATTATCGTAACAAAACAGACAATTCAGTAGAATACTGGTGCAGTATCTAAGGAGGTGGTGTTTTAGCTTCACTGAAATGACAAGAAGCCAGCCCTTCTACTTCTAGTTCACTCCTTTAACTCCTTCAAAACCCTCCTTCAGGAAGCACTGCAGGATCCCCCAGCTTGTTTTGTGTACTGCTCTTTTCGTGATCCCAAGACCCATTCACATCTCCAGCAAACCACTCACCACAACTGCACTGGAATCTATGCTTTGCCACGCAGCCTCACTTCCCAGCCAGACAATGATTAAGATCCATGAGGGTAGGTACCTCACTTAACTCTGTGCCCCGAGACCTAGCAGAAAGGCCTCCACCTGTTCTAAATACCTCTGATGAAACTTACAGTGACCAATAAGAAATGAGACAAAGGACATGCTGGCCAAAGAAGGAAGATATGTAACTTCTTTGGGTGTGATGGCTCACGCCTGTAATCCCAGCACTTTGGGAGGCCGAGGTGGGTGGATCACCTGAGGTCATGAGTTCAAGACCACCCTGGCCAAAATGGTGAAACCCCATCTCTACTAAAAATACAAAAATTAGCCAGGCATGGTGGCAGGCACCTGTAATCCCAGCTACCAGGGAGGCCGAGACAGAATAATCATTTGAACCCGGGAGGCGGAGATTGCAATGAGCCAAGATTGCGCCATTACACTCTCTGTCTCAAAAAAGAAAGAAAGAAAGAAAGAAAAGAAAGAAAGAAAGAAAGAAAGAAAGAAAGAAAGAAAGAAAGAAAGAAAGAAAGAAAGAAAGAAAGGAAAGGAAAGGAAAGGAAAGGAAAGGAAAGGAAAGGAAAGGAAAGGAAAGGAAAGGAAAGGAAGAAAGAAAGAAAGAAAGAAAGAAAGAAAGAAAGAAAGAAAGAAAGAAAGAAAGAAAGAAAGAAAGAAAGAGAAAGAAAGAAAGTAAGTAGGAGATATGCCCAATTTCTGTGCCATGATAATAAGCCTTTCCCTTCCAGAGTGTGGTCACTCTGTAATCACTGACCATGCCCTTCTCACCCTTTATCCCAAACAACCAACAGGACTCCGTAGAGTAGGTGTGTTACCAAATGTCTATTTAATGAACTAATCTGAAGTTTTCAAGCTCACTCATGTGGTTTCTCTTGAGCTAGAACAAAGAATCTTATTATAATCAACAAAATATATTCAAGTGGCATGGAAGATAAATCAATATGAATTTGAAAAAAAATCTGCCTCAGATAAATCACACTGTGGCTAGTGTTCATGGAAACTTAAGAGCCAATGGTATGAAAACATGCAAATTAATGGAGAAATACATTACTCCTAACAAAACATGGCAGAAAATTTATATTCACATTCTGTGCTTACAAATAATAGAACAAACTGTAAGATTATAGTACCAAGTACACAGAATATGCATATAAATGAAACTTTGATTCCACATTTCAAATGAATGAAAATATTTAAACATTTTCACTGAAAAAGCAAGGTAAAGGGCAGTATGAATCTTTTCTCAACAGAGGAACATGGCTATATTATAACTGCCTTACAATTAAGTCCCTACAGAATTTAAACATACTGGCATGGATAATATTTACATAATGACTTGTGAGTCACATCCTTCTAGTTATTCTACTACCTGTATTTAAACACAAACACATGTAAAAACAATAGAAATGATCAAAAATGTATAACAAAATATGATATATAATAGATATACATAATCAGAAATAATCTGGTTAAATTTTTTATTGAGCCCTAAGCAACCAAACAAAAAAGCAGAGATTTCCTTTTATTTTTCTTTATTATGATTATTATTATTTGAGACAGAGTTGCACTCTGTCACCCAGGCGGGAGTACAGTGGCTCGATCACGGCTCACTGCAGCCTCGACATCCCCAGGCTCAGGTGATCCTCCCACCTCATCCTCTGAGTAGCTGGGACTATACGCTACTATCTGTGTGCCACCACACAAGGCTAATTTTTGTACTTTTTGTAGAGACAGGGTCTCCCTATGTTAACCAGACTGGTCTCTAACTCATGGGCTCAAGCAATCCTCCCGCCTTGGCTTCCCACAGTGCTGGGATTACAGGTGTGAGCCACTGTACTTAGCCAAAAGCAGAGATTTCTAACAAAATCATTGTTTCCCACTTACAGAAACAAACCAAAAAATCTGATTATTAAAGGAGTATACTTCAAACAGTTGTAAATGTAACCTATTACTGGTTATTTTTTATACTCTTGTTCCCAAATCTATGTGGTTTAGTAAGAAAGAAAAAAACTTTTCTAATTAGAAACATACTTTAGTAATATTTAATTGTGCAGCACTTTTTAGAAGCCTGGAACACTTATTTTAGATACATCAATTTTAATTTCAAGCAAATAATAGAAAAGCAAAATAAAACTCAAAGGTTGTCACATCACTGAAAGAAGGGTAAGAAGAACTTCAGCTCTAAGCTAGACTGCCTGCATTTGAATCCTAGCTCTACCACCTACTACCTGAGTGGCCTTAGGGAAGTTCCTTAACTTCTCTGTGCCTCAATTTCCTGCGGAGAAAATCAGATATAATAATACAACTTATTCCTGATGTTGCTATCAGCATTAAATGAGAAGATACAAGTAAAATGCTTAGAACACACAAGAGTTAAAGAAACATTATCACCATTATCACCCACTTACCATCAAGAAGAAAGTTCAAAAATGTTCTACTTTTGGGCATTCCCAAATCACCAAAACCGAATTTCCAAAGGAACTCAGAGATCATGGGGTTGTATCCCTGAGATCTACTTTCTCCTGCCCATGGGGAGAACTAACAGTCATTATTATAAAGCCCAGACTCACAAAGGCAGTAGAGCTGAACTTCCCATCCAATAGAGCTAAGGTTCCTCCAGGAGTGGAAGGATGGTGGGACCACAGCCTCTGCCTGAGGCAGAGAGGGGTGTTCAGGACTTCTGACAGTGGTGGTACTTGCGGAGATTCCATCTGTCTGATCACTAAGCACCATAGCCTGGAGAGTTGGGGCCAGGGAAGCACTACCCACTGGATGGCAGCTCCTGGCACAGGGTTTAATTGTAACCAGAGTAACAACAAGGCACTAGGCACTAGACCCCTTCCCCATTTGCCTAGTACCTCATAAATCAAAGGAGGCTTATCTTAACCAATGAGAGGGGAGGAAGCTCCCACAATACTACCAGTCAGGTAGTATGAAGCTAGATTCCGTTTTTATTTTTTTATTTTTTTGAGACGGAGTCTTGCTCTGTCGCCCGGGCTGGGGTGCAGCGGCCAGATCTCAGCTCACTGCAAGCCCCGCCTCCCGGGTTTACGCCATTCTCCTGCCTCAGCCTCCCGAGTAGCTGGGACTACAGGCGCCCGCCACCTCGCCCAGCTAGTTTTTTGTATTTTTTAGTAGAGACGGGGTTTCACCACATTAGCCAGGATGGTCAGGCGCCCGCCACCTCGCCCAGCTAGTTTTTTGTATTTTTTAGTAGAGACGGGGTTTCACGGTGTTAGCCAGGATGGTCTTGATCTCCTGACCTCGTGATCCGCCTGTCTCGGCCTCCCAAAGCGCTGGGATTACAGGCTTGAGCCACCGCGCCCGGCCCGTTTTTATTTCTAAAAGAATTGTGAGTGGTTTCCATCTGAGTATAATGGGGCAAATTAAAATTGATTCCACAGGTCTTTGAACTCTACAAAACTATCAGCTATTTGAAAGTGAGGATTATGTCTCAGTCCTATCCGCAGACCCAAGGGTCAATCACTGTGCCTGATACATAGTGTATTTAAAGAATAAATTATTAAGTTTATTCTTTAAATATTAAAATATAGTATTACTATTATACAAAATGGTGTTAACAGATTTTAGAATTTTCATTATATATTAAACACATGCACACACAGACTTCTCATTCTGGTCAAGATGGAGCAGCCCCACTCCTTCCAGGTCCTCCTCCTTAAGACTAAAAATCCTTGACCATGACACACAAACGTGCATAGGAAGCCAAGATGGAAAGAAGATGGCACACTGAATAGGGACTTCGGCACTTGAGAGGCAACACGGCAGTGACTTCCTGGGTTTCCTTACTGTCTCCCATATATGCCCAATAAGGTGCTGCAAAAGCCTTCAACCTGGAACCACTGATAGACAAATACAAAAAAAAAAAAAAAAAAAAAAGCTCCAAGAAAAACCTGTTCTTTCAGCCAAAGGGCCAGGAAAAGGATAGGCTAACAACTGAAAATCTTTTTGGCAATACCCTCCCCATTCCAGGCAACAGGGAGGGTACCGCCAAAAAGAAAATGGAAAAACTGCAGCAATGGAAAAACTGCAGCACCACCCCACTGAGGTTCGGGCAGGGCCAAGTGGGAGAACACTCTTTTACACATACACATCCTGAGAAAATAGGCGGCACTGTTACAATTCCCTGCCTGATGGGATCAGTGAGGCTGACCAAGGAGCTAATTTTTCATTGCCCATCAGGCAGTAGCACCTCTGACTTTCCGGCCAGGGTAGCATCTGCAAGATGTAGCGGAGGCAATAAGGTAGGTGCAAATCTGAGATCCAATTTCACTGGGAAGGTGTTGGTGGGGCCAAGTGAGGTGCTGAACATCCACCTCAGCCATCTGCAATGAGGCAGTGTGAGTAAAAGTGGAGCTTTTGCAGAGGTGGTATCAATGGGACCAAGAGGGAAGTTGAACATACACATCTGCCCTTATCCCATACCTCAACTGGGTGGCTACCTGCTAAAACACACATTAAATAGGATCCAGAGTCTTGCAATATCTAAAATGACCAGGATACAATAAAAAAAAATCATCACATTAAGAAGCATGAAAATCACAACCTGAATGAATGAAAGAAGACAATTAAGAGACATTAACATTGAGATGAAGCAGATGCTGGAATTATCTGACAGGGATTTTAAACCAACCCTAATAAAAATACTTCAATAAAGAATCCAGAAGAGCCCATGGGCACAGACAAAAAAGAGCCCCAACAAAAGCCTTCTCTTCTCCAGCTAAAGGACCAGGAAAAGAACAGCCTAGCAGGACAAAAGACTTTAGACAATAACTACTCTACCCCAGCCACGAAACAGTGAAAACTGGGTCCCCACCCATGCCAGCAAATGCTGCGTAGAGAACATGTCTAATCCCCTGCCATACTGGTGTCAGTGGAGGCCAACGTGGGGAGCAGTAACAGGATACTCCTGGCCCTCCCAGCCAGAGTGGTCAGCAAAGGCCTAGGGAGCTGGAATTCCCACCCAACAAAGCAGCAGCAAGGAGCCCCTCTCAGTGGGTGTCAATGGAGGTAGAATTAGAAAACTCAACTTCCATCCCCTTCCTTTCCAGAGGGGGTGTCAGAGAAGGCCAAGAAAAAGCAGGAGATTAAATAAGATCCAGAGTCTAATGACATAACATCCAAAATGCCCAGGTTTCAGTAGAAAATTATTCATCATACTAAAAAGCAGGGAAATCTCAACATGCAAAAAAGACTAACAGGTGCCAACAAAGATTGTAGAGATGTCAGAATCATCACACAAAAATTTCCAAGCTGCCATCATACAAATACTTTAGAGTAATTACAAACATACTTGAACCAAATAACAAAATATAGGAACTCTCAAAAATTAATAGAAGATATAAAAAAAAATTTAGGCCAGGCATGGTGGTTCACACCTGTTATCTCAGCACTTTGGGAAGCCAAGACAGGAGGACTGCTTGAGTCCAGGAGTTGGAGACCAGCCTGGGCAACATGGTGAAACCTGTCTCTACAAAATAAACAAAAATTAGCTGGGTGCGCCTATGGTACCAATTACTTGGGAGGCTGAGGCAGGAGGATCACCTGAGCCTAGGGAGGTGAAGGCTGCAGTGAGCAATGATTGGGCCACTGCACTCCAGCCTGGGTGACAGAGTGAGACCCTGTCTCAAAAAAACAAAAACGAACAACAAAGAAAAACTTCATGAACTGAAAAATAGAACAGATAACTGAAATTTAAAACTCAGTGAACGGACTAAACAACAGAATGGAGAAGACAGAGGAAAGAATCTGTGAACTTAGAGACAGAATAGAAATAATCCAGTCTTAACAACAGAAAAGAAATAGATGGGGGAAAAATGAACAGAGACTGAGAGACAAGTGGCACTATAACAGAAGACCTAATATTCATGTCACTGGAGGTTCAGAAGGATGGGACAAACAGAGTAGAGCTGAAAATACATTCAAAGAAATCACAATGGAAAAGTTCCAAATTTAGCAAAAGACATAACCTACAGATTCAAGGAGCTGAGCAAACTCCAAACAAGATAAACCCAAAGTAATTCCAGCCAAGACACATCATAGGGAAACTTCTGAAAACTAAAACAAAAACAAAAAAACAGCACCTTACCCCTATAGGAGAAAAACAATTTGAATGACGGTGTATTCTCATCAGTAACCACAGAGGCTAAAAGGAAACAGCACAACAATTTTCAAGCACTAAATAAAAGAACTGTCAGCCAGGCGTGGTCCACGGCTCACGCCTGTAATCCCAGCACTTTGGAAGGCCGAGGAAGGTGGATCACAGGGTCAAGAGATCGAGACCATCCTGGCCAACAGGTGAAACCCCGTCTATACGAAAAAAATACAAAAATTAGCTGGGTGTGGTGGTACGCGCCTGTAGTTCCAGCTATTTGGGAGGCTGAGGCAGGAGAATTGCTTGAACCTGGGAGGCAGAGGTTGCAGTGAGCCGAAATCCGCCACTGCACTCCAGCCTGGAGACAGAGCAAGACTCCATCTCAAAAAAAAAAAGAGAAGAGAAGAGAAAAAAGAACTGTCAATCAGAAATTCTGTACCAAGCAAAAATACCATTCAGGAATGAAAAGGAAATAAAGACATTCTCAGATGAAGGAAAACAAGGAGAAGTAGTTAGCAAACTTACCCTTAAAGAATGGTTAAAGGTAGTTTTCTAAATAGGAAGTAAAAGATAACCAGCCAGGAGTGGTGGTTCACGCCTGTAATCCCAGCACTTTGGGAGGCCAATGAGGGTGGATTGCTTGAGCCCAGGAGTTCGAGACCAGCCTGAGCAACATGGCAAAACCCTATCTATACCAAAAACACAAAAATTAGTCAGGTGTGGTGGTGCACACCTGTGGTCCCAGCTACTCAGGAGGCTGAGGTAGGAGGATCGCTTGAGCCTGGGAGGTCACAAGGCTGCAGTGAGCTGTGATTGCACCACTGGGTGACCCTCCAGCCTGGGTGACAAAATGAGACCCTGTCTCAAACAACAACAAAAACAAAGAAAGTAAAAGATAACCAAAGAAGCTTGGAATTTAAGAAAAAAATATTAGAATAGGTTACAAAAATAAAAGGTGGGGAATATAAGACTATCCTTTTGCTCATGAGTTTCATAAATCAGATTTGATGGTTGAGACAAAAATTATAAATTATAACACCATCTGATGTGGTACTTGATGTATGTAGAAGAAATACTTAAGACATATATGTTTTTTAAGTGGAGAGGGCAAAAGGGTCTAAAGGAGAGTAAGATTTCTACACTTCACTTGAGTGGTAAAACACTGATAATAGATTGTGGTAAACACAAATGTATATTTTAATACCTAGATCAATAAGAACACAATACAAACAGATATACTAAAAAACTGTATAAATAAGATGGAATCCTAAAACTTCCAGAAGACAAAAAAATAAGAAAATGAAACCAACAGGGTCTCATTGTCATATATAAAATACTATACCCAACAGCAGCAGAATACGTGTTGCTTTCAAGAGCCCATAAAATATTCACCAAGATAGAACACATCTTGGGCCACAAAACAAACCGTAACAAATTTTAAAGAACTGAGATAATATAAAGTATTTTCTCTGACCACAACGGAATCCGATTAAATATCAGTAAGACAAAGACAACAGGAAAATCTCCAAATAGAAACGAAATCTAACATTTCTAAATAATCCGTGGGTCAAAGAAATAGTCTGAAAGAAAATTCTAATTTCATAGAACTTGATGAAAATGAAAATACAACATATATCAAAAGATGTGGGATGCAGCTTAAGCAGTATTGAGAGGGAAATTTCTAATATTCAATGTATACATTTTTTAAAAAGAGGAAAGGTTACAAATCAATAAGATAAATTCTTCCCTCAAGACTAAAAAAAGAAAATAAACCCAAAGCAAGAAGGAAATAATCATGATAAAAACAGAAATCAATGAAATTGAAAACAGAAAATCAATGAAGCAAAAGGCTGATTCCACAAAAAGAACAATTAATATTGATAAACTTCTAGCAACACTGGTAAAGATAAAAAGAAAGAAGACAAAAATCATCAGTATCAGGAACAAAACAAAGAAGATCTCTACAGATCCTGCAGTCATTAAAAAGAAATAAAGGAACACCACAAGCTTTACACTCTTACATTTGACAACTTAGAAGAAATGGACCAATTTCCTTGAAAATCAAACTACCAAAAGTTAACCAAGATGAAATAAACAACTTTAAGAGTCATGTAATTATTAAAGAAATTGAATATGTAATTATAATTATCAAGTTTCCAATAAAAGAAATCTGTAAGCTCAAATGGGTTTGCTGGAGATGTCTAACACTTAAGGAAGAATTAACAGCAATCTTATACAGTCTCTTCTAGAAATTAGAATAGAGATAGAGAATCCAGAATTAGAGGTGCACAAATCTGCCCAACTGATTTTTCACTGCAAAGGAACTCAATGGAGGGAGAACAGACTTTTCAATGGATGGTGCTGGAGCAACTAGAAATCCATAAGGGAGAAGAAAAAAGAACTTTGGCCTTTATCTCACACCTTGTACAAAAATTGACAAAATAGATCATGGACTTAAATGTAAAACGTAAGCTTATAAAACTTTTAGAAATAACCACAGGAGAAAATCTTCAGGATCTAGGGCCAGGCACAGTTCTCAGATTTGACACCAAAAGCACTGTCCATAGGAAAAAAAAAAAAAAAAAATTGATAAATGACCTTAACAAAATTAAAATTTTTGCTCCATGAAAGACATTGTTAAGATAATGAAAAAGCAAGCTATAAGCTGGGAGAAAATATTTTCAAACATACAGGACAAAAGATTTAAATCCAGAATATATAAAGAACTTAAACTCAACAGTAATAAAACAATCCAATTCAAAATTGGAAAAATGGCACGAGTACTTCACTGAAGAAAATACACAGATGCCAAATAAGCACAGGAAAGGTGTTCAACATTTTTAGCCATTAGAGAAATACACATTTAAACTACAGTGAGATCGCCTACACAACTATTAGAATGCCTAACACAAAAATAATAGTAGTAATAACACAAAATGCCGGTAAGCATGTGAAGAAACTAGATTCCTCACACATTGCTGATGGGAATGTAAAATTGTACAGCCACTCTGGAAAAGTATACACCAGTTTCTTACAAAGCATTACATTCACATACCATACAACCCAGCAACTGCACTCTTGAGCACCTAACCCAGGGAAATGAAAACTGGAAACAATCTAAAGATCCTTCAAAAGGTAAACAAACTCTGGTACCTCTATACTATAGAATACTAAAAAAGAGTAATAAAAAAGAGGAAACTATTAGTTCACACAAAAACTTGGGTGAATCTCAAGGGAGTTGTGCTGAGTGAATAAAGCCAGTCTCAAAGGGTTAAATGTTGTATCATTCCATTCAACTACCATTCTTGAAATGACAAAATTATAGAGATGAAGTACAGATTAGTGGTTGCCAGGGGTTAGAAAGAGGGGAAGGCAAGGGTGTGGCTATGGCTACAAAAAGGCAGCACAAGGGATCTCTGTGATAAAACTGTTCTGTAGCTTGACTGTGGTGGACACATGAATCTACACACGTGATGCAATTACATATAACTAAATATACACACACAGGAGTGCAGATAAAATTGGTGTAATCTGAATAAGGTCAATGGAAATACATCAATGTCAATTTTCTAGTTATGATATACTGTAATTATGTAAGATGTTACTAATGGGAGAAACTGGTCAAAGGATATAAGGAATCTATTATTTCTTACAACTACATGTGAACTATAATTATCTCAAGATTAAAAGTTTAAGGGGAAAAAAAGCAAGATATATGTGAAAAATGAATGTGAAACAGGAAGTGAGGACGGCAGTGTCCAATCTGATTCAAAAGTTTCACGAGTTTTGTAGTATCCAATAGGCACACACATTTCATTAGTAAATAACTGTGATTATTCCTCACTCTCATAAAAGGGTTTATGAGAAGGAAATTTAGCCAAGAGACTGAGTTTTCCAAATGAGACTGTTTAAACTGTCACAGCAAGATGCTGGATGGGCAGGTTTAATGTTTAAATTGTCTGTGTCTTCTCCTTCCCTCCAGTGCCCTGGGGTGGGAAGAAGCTTCTGATGAAAAGTAGAACAGTTAAAAGAAAAAGAAAAAAAAAAGCTACATTTTTTTGCACATTTGAAAGTAATGGGTATATGTGTGATCCTGCTACATACAATTAAAGATGTTAATATTAAAACTTTCTGTAATGTAGTCACTGCAATTTCATTTCTAAAATTCTGATTCTAGCCTATTTTGCTTAAATGAAGATGTGCCAATGAAGAGTTTAAAAGTCTAGAAAAGATCAGTGCAGCCAGAAGCTCTCAGGAGAGAGACACATAGGTTGCTTTCTTAAAACTTTATTGAGGCCAGGCACGGTAGCTCACGCCTGTAATCCCAGCACTTTGGGAGGCTGAGGCAGGCAAGATCACCTGAGGTCAGCAGTTTGAGACCAGCCTGGCCAGCACGGTGAAACCCCATCTCCACTAAAAATACAAAAATTAGCCAGGTGTGGTGGCGCACACCTATAATCCCAGTCACTCAGGAGGCTGAGGCGGGAGAATCACTTAAATCGGGAGGTGGAGGTTGCAGTGAGCGGAAATCACGCCACTGCACTCCAGCCTGGGCGACAGAGTAAGACTATCCCCCCCCCCCAAAAAAAAAAAAAAACTGTATTGAATAAATAACACTCTCTAGAACTTGTAATATGATGAACTAGGTCTACATTGCACGCAATGAAGCTAAAAATGATAGTAGTTTACTATCAAATATTAAGCAAATTAGTATTTCTCATTGTACAGGAACCCTGGTAGTCTAATGTCTTTGTGTCTCCTAAGTCTTGCGACTGAGGTTTTTGAGTACCACCTCCACTGGGGCAAAGGTGCGCTTTCTACTGCGCCTTCCTTCTCTTAAACAATCAAGCAGAAACATAATGCTTCCAAGTATGCATCTTGATCTCTAGGTCATCAGGCTGCTGCTGGCATGACTTCTGGCTCTTCAGGATGGCTGCTGGCCTACCATGGCTAGTGCCCAGTATCTACGTTTTTGTTTTTAAGAATTCTGTTTATCAGCAGGGAAATCAAAAGACTGGGAGTCAGAGGTGGTACTTCCTGCCTGCTCCATTCAATCTTGCTATGCACTGTAACTAGAAGGGTTTTGCTCACTTCCTTATTGTGCCTACGGCATGAGGAATTGTTTCTTTCTCCAGGAACTAGCTTGTCCCCAGGAAGGGACATGGTGGAGAGAGGAAGAGTTGATATGGAGCCATTGGAGGGACTCTGTAGGCCAGGTGTATCGCTCTCCTGATCCTTCACATGATCCTTAAATGCTCTTAAATGAGATACAGAATAACGCAATGATGTTCAAGGCAGGAGACACCAAGGATACCACCAGCATGAAGATGATGAAGGTGCTTTTCTCCGGGGCCAAGAGAGGAAGTAGTACGCTTAATGTGGGGAAGGATCTCGTTTGCGAGTGTAAACCACACTTAGGCTGAACCCATAGACAGACCACGGGATCATCAGGAAGGCCACCTCAAACAGACGACACCGATGGTACACGTTCGCAGCAAGCTCCCTGGGATTTTTACCTTTCCATGTTTCTCAAGGCCACACTTGAACTTCTTTATTTCAATTCCCTGCAAGTGCATCTCCACACTGACATCACCAATTTGGGCAACTTCGAGTTCTCCCAGTTGCCTGTTCAACTTCTCTTCTTTTCACATCACATAGAACATGTGTGTCAGGTACAAGAGTGGGGGCAGAGACCCAAGTATTATCTGCAGAACCCAGAAGCATACATGAGAGATTGGCAAAGACTGGTCATAGCAGACATTTTCACAACCAGGCTGCTGAGTGTTACAATGAAAAGCAAACTGCTCATCATCCCAGGCTGACTCAACTGCAGTACTCAGGAGCAGGATTCCGGAAATGAAAAGCACTGAGAGCCACACCTTACCTCCAGCTGGGGACTAAGCTTGAACCTTCTCTAGGAGGTGCCTGAGGCACTCCAGTCACCCATGTTGCCTGTTCGCTGTTAGTTCACTTAAAAAAAGTGAAGCAGGCATGCCAATGGTTGTACTCATTGGGGGACTAAGTAAAATGAAAAAAGTTAAGTTGAAGCAGCCAAAACTGTCTCAAGTTCAAAAGTCTGCTGCTGTTTGGTACCTTCCTCGCTCCTTCTCCCTAATCAAAGAAAATTGCTCACACCAGGTAGAAGTTTATGTGAATTCATTTTCATGCAAGGTGAATAATTGTAAACAAGGATGTACATATACCTATAATAGGGCAAGTTACATAGATGGAGGAACAAAATAAGACAAATCTAAAGGTCTCTTTCAATTCCAGAATAAAGCAATCTCGAAAGCAACGATTCAACAACAGAAACTGAATTAACAATTCACACTTACACACTGACTAATTCATCTTGAGAAAATTAGGGCCAAAATCTCCCAAACAGATAATGATACTCATTCAACTAGTATTTATTTAGCGCCTCCTAGGTGCCAGGTACTGTGCTAGGCACTGGTTCATTGGTGAGTAAAATGGAATTCCTATACTTGTGGAACTCACAATCAACCAGGGGAAACAATAATTAAAAGTGCAGTATTTCATTAAATGTAAGACAATTGTAAGATAAACCATTATTTTACCTACCACTCAGAAAGGAATCAAGAAATCCAGTGTACATCACAATTTCAGAAATGTGAGGAAAAATATCTATCATAGAATCCAGAAAAAAGGCTCAGCTCAGTGAGCAAGTGAATATACAACTTCAAATTTAATTAAGTGCCAAGAAAAAAATAGGAGGCCCCAGCAGAGGACAACGTGAAGATACCCAGATCAGACTGGATAGGGTCAGCCAGGCCAAAAGAGTGAGAAAATTGCTGTAGGTGAAGGAAGCAGCCTGTGCAAAGATTTTTAAGAGTGAAGACCTCACTGTATTCAAGGAACCAAAAGGCAGGCAGTGAGGTTACCAGGTAGTAGACAAAGGAAGAAACAGCACAGCCTGAGACTGATGCCAGAGTGGGGGCTACCCTCAGGCATCCATTTGGCAGCAGCAGAGAACCAGGGACAGAAAGTGAGATTACACTGTGATGCTGGGGCAAGACTGAGGCCATGGGAGAAATTATGAATGGCTGTTCAAGAGCTCTAGGGGCCAGTGGGAGGGTTGGAGGAAACTGGATCAGACTGAGGAACCTACAGAGCAGCACAAGGATGGGTATTCTGTGCTAACAGATGGCCAGTGAGTTTTGGTGGTGACAAAAATTAAGAGGATGTCAAGAATGATGGGACTGGTCCTGAGAATCTCTGGAGAGAGGAATAGGCAATCAATCCTGGCACCGTGGTACTGAATGCTTCAGTGAATCAAGTGGCATTTTCCAAGGGTAGCTGCCAGCCCAGTTAGCATGAAGTAGTAAGATGAGAACAAAAAAATGAGCTGCTGCTCCCTCATTATCTGGGAATTGGAGGTCAAGTCCCTGACAACAGGGGTCCCAACTTAAATATGTATTTACTGAACGTAGACCATCTATCTTCAGTTGAATTGTTAGCACATGGAAGCTATTTTATTAAGACTATATTACTATACATTGTATTCATTCTTGTGGGTTTCTTCTAGGGTACTGTTATAATACATGAAGAGTTCTTTAAAAAAAAAAACATTTCGGGAGGAGCAACACTGATACCACTCACTAATCTGCTGAGGGTGGTGGAACCTGGCATGGTGTATAACTCATAAGCATGCCACTCCGGAAGACCTGCTAGTCTTCATCCATTTCCACTCTACAGCCCTTATTTCTTTATAATAAAGGTCTCTAAGCGAAAGCATAGTAAAAGGTTTCTGTCTCCAATTCAGAGCATGCTACACAAATAGATCTATTTTAAAATGGGCCACAGCTAATTGATTATTACATAGCAAAAATTAATTATTTTCAACCAAATCCTTTCAGTACAGCAAATCATTTTAAAACAAATTTTATTTAGTATATTAAAATTGCATTCACAGAGGAAAAAAACAAAAAAATTACATTTTATTTAACATTTTAATTCTTTTAAAAATATATTTAATTCTCAAAGCCAATATCCATTTTAATCAAATAAGAGGAAAATATTTATTAAAGTAAACACATTAATCTGCTAACCAATAAGTGATCTTTAAATATACTGTTAATTTGTTTCTTGGTTTAATGGCTATTTCTCACAGTACATTCAGTGAGAAAAATAAAACTTAAAATGAACCCTAAAAAAGAAGCAAGGTTAATGAAATTTATGTCTCAAATGACCGAGGTTAGTTACGACTGTTATCCAAGGATAAGAAAGGAAGCCTCCCAAAATGCAAATTTGTAGCCAGTAATCAAATTATAAGGCTTTAAAGTACACACAGTACTTTCTTGGTTGCTTAAATAACACATTTTAGCCAAATTGTCCTCTATTGCACAGATTCTCAAACTAATCCTATTAAGCTAAAGTCACCACGATCTATAGTTTATAATTAATACATTCTTCAAGGTTAATTGAAAATAAACCATTGGCAGCATAAGAGTTTCACATTTATTCTCATTAGTTTTTCAAATTTAAGCCGTGCTTGGTCTCTAGAGCTTTCAAAGTGCCTTAGAAAACTGAGTTCTTCCTCAAAAATAAGTGAGGTGAAATAAGTGAAGAAAATAATCACTAGAACTACCTGAGCATGGTTTATAGAAGGTTAAAAAAAATGTTGTAGGGGGAAAAAGGAAATCAAAAGGTGTAATAATTCTAGTTTCTTTAGGGTAAAGTTAGTAGCCATTTGCAAGAACTACATAAAGTTCTTAAGTTTTCCAAATATTTTGTTCTGAAAAAGTTCTTACTAAGCATATGAAAATACAAAGATTTGAAATTCAAAGGGATGAAAATAACTGGGAATGAGTCATTTCAGCAAAGAAAATGGTTCACAGGAAAGGTAAAAAACCTCTTGCTGAACATTACTTATAAACTGGACAAGATATTTCCAATTTTAAAATGTAAACAGGACTTCCAGTTTCAGCATCAACCCATACAGTGCTTGGATACCATCACTCCTGTCCTTACATTAAGAAAAAACCCTAACAAATTGAAAATCAGCAACTTTTCTTGGATTTACAGAATTGAGGTCAGAGGGTAAACCAATTGCCTGAAATCTAGAGAAACAGGCAAATACAAACAATCACATCCAAGATCAGCTTACCTGCAGCAGAAGGCACTGGAATCATACACTAGTAAGAAAACTTAAATGACAATTTTGACAAAGGCTGAGACTAGCTTGTGAATGAGAACTCCTGGGGACTAAATCTTAGGAGGCCCTCTAAGTTCCTGCAGTTTTACCTCCAGGAAATCTCACCAGGTTCTGACTATGAAGACCCAAGAAAAAACTCCTCCCCTTTTGTGTAAGACGCAAGGAAAAATACTTTGAAATACACCCAGAGGTAAGATCTAATAAAAACCTCCTCTTCTTTTAGGTAGGGAGAGGAAGAAAGTAACCACTTTGAAATACGCCTAAGGGAAAGGTAACTATTTTGAAATAAGGTCAGAATGTTTTTCATAACAAAGGTCAACACTCCAAGAGAAAATTTACCAGAGCCTTAGTGTCCAGTCCCTCTAGCCTTCTTGTTTCATCTAACAGAAGAAAAGGAGGGAAGTGGGGTGGCCGGAAACACTTCTGAAGGTTGTAGCCAAAGACTCAGGTCTTACAAAAGAATGAGATTATAGAACACTTTCCCTTTGCCATACTCTTCCCATCATGTCAACAGAGCTCCAGTACATTAACAGGGAATTACAACTGAAAGAGTTGCAAGACACAGACTCAATATTTATAAAGGAGTTCTTAGGAGAACCCACAGACAACAGGATAGGAAAAATAAAATAACAAAGGTACTAGAGGAAACTGAAGCCTCTGGCATCTATACCTACATCATTAAACATGACCTAGCTTCTAGACAGATTAACATAAAACCTTACACGAAAGGCCTATTTATTCAGTTCCTATTGCCTAATATATCATATCCAGCTTAAAAAAAAAAATTACAAGGCATGCCAAAAAGCAAGAAAAAGCATAGTCTAAAGAGACAAAGTAAGCATCAGAACCAGACTCAGATATGGCACAGACTTGGGGATTATCAGATAGGGAATTTAAAATAACTGTGATTAATACGTTAAGGGCTCTAATGGGAAAAGTAGACAGCATGCAAGAGCAGATGGGTAATATAAGCATACGTAACTCTAAGGAAGAATTAAAATAAAATGCTAGAAGTCAAAATCACTGTAACAAAAATGAAGAATGCTTTTAATGGACTTGACAGTAAACTGGACACAGCTGAGGAAAAAAAGTCACTAGGCTGTAAGATATGTCAGTAAAAACCTCCAAAACTAAAATGGAAAGAGAAAAAAGGAATTTTTCTTTTCTTTTCTTTTTTGAGACAGAGTCTCACTCTGTCACCTAGGCTGGAGTGCAGTGGTATGATCTCGGTTCACTGAAACCTCTACTGCCTCCCAGGTTCGAGCAATTCTTCCTGCCTCAGCCTCCTGAGTAGCTGGGATTACAAGGGTGTGCCACCACACCCAGCTAATTTTTTTGTGTGTATTTTTAGTAGAGACGGGGGTTTACCACCTTGGGCAGGATGGTCTCAATCTCTTGACCTTGTGATCTGCCCGCCTCAGCCTCCCAAAGTGCTGGGATTACAGGTATGAGCCACCGTGCCCGGTGAAAAAAAGAATTTTAAAAATCAGAATAGAACATCCAAGAATTATGGGACAATTACAAAAGATGTAACATATATAATTGGAATACGAAGAGAAAAGTGAGACAAGGGAGAAGAAATATTTGAAAGAATAATGGCAAAGAGTCTTTCAAAATTAAGGGTGCCAAACTGCATATCCAGGAAATTCAGAGAAGACCAAGCAGAATAAATACCAAAAGATCTACACCTAAGAACATCATATTCAAACTACACAAAACTAAATACAAGGAGAAAATTGTGAAAGAAACCAGAGGGAAAAAAAACACCTTACCTATAGGGAACAAGGATAAGAACTACATCTGACGTCTTGTCAGAAACCATGCAAGTAAGAAAGTAGAGTGAAATATTTATAAAATGTTGAAAGAAAAAAAAAAACTCTACCTCAAAGTTACTCAGTGAAATGATCCTTCAAAACTGAAGGAGAGTTTCTCAGATAAACAAATGCTGAATGAATTTGTCACCAGTAGACCCGCCCTTTAAAAATGCTTTAAAAAGTTCTTCAGAGAGAAGGCAAAATTATATAGATAAGAAACTGGGATCTACAGAAAGAAAAGAGCATTGGAGAAGGAATAAATGAAGTTAAGATAAAATCTATTTTTCCTATTCTTAACTGATAACTGTTCAAAATAATAATAGTAACTATCACTGACTGAGTATAGCATATGGATAAGCAATATGAATAACAGTAACGTTATAAGGGACTGGAGGAAGAAGTTCAAATACTCTAGTAAAAGGTACCTACAGTCCTCAAGAAGCAGTATAGCGTTATCTGAAAGTGTACTTAGATAAGTTGTAAATGTACACTGCAAACTCTAGGGCAATGACCGAAAAAAAAAAAAAAATAAGTAAAAACAAGTATAATGGACACTCTAAAACAGGAGAGAAAATGGAATCCTGTAAAATGGTCAGTTAAAACCAGAAGGCAGAAAAAAGAGGGGATTAAAAAAAAAAAGTAAGTACAACAAATAGAAAATCAGTTATAAACATGGTTCATATTAATTCAACCATATTAATAATCATTTTAACTGTGAATGGCCTCCAAACACCAGTTAAATTATCAGAGCAGATTTAAAAAAACGAATATAAAGAAACGGGTCAGGCGTGGTGGCTCATGCCTGTAATCCCAGTACTTTGGGAGACCGAGGTGGGAGGATCACTTGAGCCCAGGAGTTCGAGACCAGCCTGGGCAACATGGCAAAACCCTGTCTCTACAAAAAATACAAAAAATTAGCCAGGCATGGCAATGCACACCTGTAGTCCCAGCTACACAGAAGGCTGAGGTGGGATGATCGCTTGAGCCTAGGAGGCAGAGGTTGCAGTGAGCCATGATTGTGCCACTGCATTCCAGGCTGGGCAACAGAGCAAGATTCTGTATCTAAAAATAATTAATAAATAAATAGAAAGCAAAGCAAAGCAAGATAAAGAAAGAGAGAGAGACAGAGAGAGGGAGGGAGGGAAGGAAGGGATAGGATAAAAGTAAAGGGATGGATAAAATTATACCACATTAACACTAATTAAGAGGAAGCTGAAGTAGTTATATAAATTTTAGACAAAGCAGATTTCAGAATAAGGAAAATCACTGGGATAAAGAAGAGCATTACAAAATGCAAAATTCTCCAAGAAGACATAACAATCCTTAATATGAAAGTACCAAACTAGAGAGCATCAAAATACATGAGGAAAATACTCATATAACTGCAAATAGAAGTAGACAAATCCACTACGATAGTTGGATACTTCAACAGCCCCTTTCAGTAACCGATAGATATAGCAGGCAAAAAAATGAGTATGGATACCTATGAATTGAACAATACCATGGAGCAACTGGATCTACTTGACATTTATATAACACTTTAGTAACAGCAGAATACACATTCTTCTCAAGCTTACATGGAACAATCACCAAGATAGACCACAACTGGGCCATAACACATACCTTAATAAATGTGCAGCTATCATAGTAAGTATGCTATCACACCGCAATGGAATTAAAATAGAAATCAGTAACAAAAACATAACTGGAAAGTCTCAAAATAGTCACAGAATAAACAACAAACTACTAAATAACACATGAGTCAAAGAAGTCTCAAGAGAAATTTTAAAATATTTTGGACTAAATAAAAATACAAGTCAAAACTTGTGCAATACTGTGAAAGCAGCACTTCAAGAAAAGTTTATAGCATCAAGTGTGTTATTAGAAAACAGACGTAAAATCAATAATCTAAGCTTTAACTTAGGAAAGAAAAGAAAGAGCAACTTAAGCCTAAAACACGGAGAAGAAAAAAAGTTTTAAATGACAGTAGAAATCAATGAACTGAAAACAATCAACAATAAAAACAAAAGCTGCTTCTCTGAAATCAATAAAGCTGATAAACCTCTAGCCAAATTAACCAAGAGAAAAAAAAAAACACACAAATTATTCACATCAGATTTGAATGAAGAGTCATCACTACCAAATCACATGGACATTAAAAGGAAAATAACAGATTATTATAAATAAATCTATGCCTAAAAATTTGACAACTTAGATAAAATGGACCAATTCCTTGAAACATACAAATTTTCAAAATTTACACAGAAAATAATAATCTGAATAGGCCTGTATCTATGAAAATGGATCAATAATTATTAACATTCCAAAAAAGAAAGCTCCATTCTTACATGGTTTCACTGGTGAATTCTAGCAAACATTTAAGAAATTATACCAATTATCTACAATCTCTTCCAGACAACAGGAGCAGAAGGAATACTTCCTAACTCATTTTATGAGGTCTGCATCATCCTAATACCAAAATAAGCTAAATAAATTTTTCAAAAGGCAAACTACAGACCAATACCTCTCATGAATATAAATGCAAAAATCCACAACAAATATTAAGGGAATCAAATTCACCAATATATGAAAACAGCTATATACCAGGTATGAAAGGCTGCTTCAGGGCCCAGTGCAGTGGCTTATGCCTATAATCCCAGCACTTTGGGAGGCTGAGGTAGGCGGATCACCTGAGGTCGGGAGTTCGAGATCAGCCTGACCAACATGGAGAAACTCCATCTCTACTAATAATACAGAATTAGCCAGGCATGGTGGCGGGTGCCTGTAATCCCACCTACTCGGGAGGCTGAGGCAGGAGAATCGCCTGAACCCGGGGAGGTAGAGGTTGCAGTGAGCCGAGATCACGCCATTGCACTCCAATCTGGGCAACGAGAGCGAAACTCCATCTCAAAAAAAAAAAAGAAAGGCTGCTTCAGCATTCCAAAATCAAGCCATGTAATATACTACCACCACCATGCTAAGTAGAAAAATTACATGGTCTTATCAATGGATACAGAAAAGCATTTTCTGAAACTCAATCTCTGCTACTGATTTAAGAAAAAAAAATACAAACCTCTCAGCAATCTAGGCATAGAGAGGAACTTCCTCAAGTTGATGAAGAACATCTACATAAACCTAACATTATCGGTACTTAACAGCAAGAAACTGCATGCCTTCCCCTTAAGATCAGAAGGATGCCCCACCTCATAAGTCATATTCAACACTGTACTGGAAGTCATAAGAAATACAGTAAGACAAGAAAAGGAAAGAAAAGGTATACAAATTGGGAAGAAAGAAAACTGTTTTGTTCACAGATGACATGACTGTCTATGTAGAAAATCCCAAAGAACCCACAAAAACAAAAAAAAAGAAAAAGAAAAACCCGGAACTAATAAACAATTATAGCAAGGTCACAGGATGCAAAGTTAACATACAAAAGTCAATTACTTTCCTGTATATCAGCAGAGAACAACTAGAATTTGAAACTGAAAACACAATACAATTTATATTAGCACCCCAAAAATAGTACTAAGGTACAAACCTAACAAAATATTTGCAGGATCTGTATGTGAAAAATTATTCATTGCTGTGGAAAGAAATCAAAGATGATCTAAATACACGGAGAGAGATTTCGTGTTCATGGATTATAAGACTCAATATTGGTGGCCAGACGTGGTGGCTCACACCTATAATCCCAGTACTTTGGAAGGCCGAGGCGCGTGAATCATCTGAGGTCAGGAGTTCGAGACCAGCCTGACCAACATGGCAAGACCCCGTCTCTACTAAAAATACAAAAATTAGCAAGGCGTGGTGGTGGGAGCCTGCAATCCCAACTGCGGGAGGCTGAGACAGGAGAATCACTCGAACCCGGGAGGTGGAGGTTGCAGTGGGCTGAGATCGCACCATTGCACTCCAGCCTGGGCAACAGAGTGAGACTCCATCTCAAAAAAAAAAAGGGGGGGGGGGAAGACTCAATATTGTTAAGATGTCAATTCTTCTCAACTTGATCTGTAGATTCAATGCAATCCCAATCCAAATCCCTAGAAGCTATTCTGTGAATACTGACAAACTAAAGTCAAAGGTTGTGTACCGAAAGGCCCAAAACAGCCAACCCAATACTGAAGAATGACAAAGTGAGAGGACTGATACTACTACCCCCATTGAAGATAATATAAAACTACAGTAATCAAGACAATATGGTATTGGTGAAAAATAGACACAGACATCAACGGAACAGAATAAAGCACAAAAACAGACTCAAGAGCCAGCCTGGTCAACATACAAGACCCTGTCCCTACAAAAAATTTAAAAATTAGGCCGGGCACAGTGGCTCATGCCTGTAGCCCCAGCACTTTGGGAGGCTGAGGCAGGTGGATCACCTGGGGTCAGGAATTCAAGACCAGCATGATCAATATGCTGAAACCCCATCTTTACTAAAAATATAAAAATTAGCCAGGCGT
>NC_045456.1:5001771-5005656 GCF_002776525.5 Piliocolobus tephrosceles
GAATCTCACATATTTTTCTCCAAAGAATTTTACACTCATAAATCTCTTTATATTTATGAGAATGTCCTTCTCTTGAGCTGAAGAATTTTTTCACAGTCTCAATGAGGACTGTTTTCTTCGTATTCATCTTTGGGTGGAAAGGGCGCTATGCAGGCCAGTGATGTGACAGAAGGTAAACAGACTGTATGTGTCTCTGTATGTCCAGTACCCAGCAAATTCCACATCTCTGCTGTGACAGTTGACATGTGAAAGAGGTAACCAAGTGCTCGCTTCGGCAGCACATATACTAAAATTGGAACGATACAGAGAAGATTAGCATGGCCCCTGCGCAAGGATGACACGCAAATTCGTGAAGCGTTCCATATTTTAATAAAAAAAAAAAAAAAAAAGAGGTAACCAATACAAAACTTCCTGCCCAGCCATTCAAAGGATTTACTCAAGTCCCGATCAAGGGAAAAGTAATTTTCACTGAAGTCCCCCACCTTATTAACCTTATTCCTCAGGCTCTTAGAGCACCAAGGGCAAAGAGTCAAATAGAAAATGAGACTGTGGTTCACTAAGGCCACTACGCTGTTCCCACAATATTCTCCTAGTTAAGGCTTGTTCAATATTGGAAGTCAGTAAACTCTTTCTATACAAAGCCAGATAACAAATATTTCAGGCTTTGTGGGTCTGTCTCTATCGCAACTACTCAACCGTCACTGTATTGCAAAAGCATGCACAAAAAATACTTAAATGACTGTGGCTGCATTCCAACAAAACTTTATTTATAAAATACAGCCCACAGGCAGTAGTTTGCCAGCTCCAGACCTATACAGCTAGGGGAGGTTCTCCTGCCCATGCTAATATGGTAGAGTCTTAACGGCAATGACTTGGGCCTCCTGGATCAAGTTTCAGCTGTGCCATTTGGGGAAGGTTCTACAATCCATCATCACTACACCAAGGATTCTGGGCCCTCTGACACACAGAGGTAAAACAGAGGTTCTCACTATACCATTCTCATTCAGTCCATTATCAGCTAATAATGTTACTCCTTAACTCTATTCCCAGCTTTATGGTAGTTCTCATGTGGGGTTCTGGGAAATGCTTCCCCACCACCCATGCCCTACTTTATTATTGACATGAGTTTTTCCTAAAGCAGGCTTCAATGGAGAATTTATTGGAAAAAAAAAAAGTGGGGGGGAAGGTTTCACACTATCATGTCAATTACTATCTTATCTCAAATTTACCTCTCCCAAACTATATGTTAAACTTCCTGACAACAGAAAACACGACTTTAAGGCTGGGCACGGGGCACGGTGGCTCTCACCTCTAATCCCAGCACTTCGGGAGGCTGAGGAGGGTAGATCATGAGGTCAAGAGATTGAGATCATCCTGGCCAACATGGTGAAACCCCGTCTCTACTAAAAATAAAAAAATTAGCCAGACGTGGTGGCGGGCGCCTGTAGTCCTAGCTACTCGGGAGGCTGAGGCAGGAAAATCACTTGAACCTGGGAGGTGGAGGTTGCAGCGAACTGAGATTGTGCCACTGCACTCCAGCCTGGCGACAGAGCAAGACTCTTTCTCAAAAAAGAAAAAAGAAAACATGACTTTATATTTGTTAATTTATCCATGTTAAATTCCTTAAAAGTAAGAATTACATCTTCTTGTTTTTTTGCAGTCAGTGCCTAGCTAAGTGCCTGATATTTGATAGGCATTCAATAGATTTTTCTTAGATGTCTGGTTGAATTTTACTTTATGATGCCATGCCTAGAACACAGTGTTTTAAGTATAGGAAGTAGCTTTAAAAACAAAAAAAAAGTTGATTTTTTAAAATTAAAATGCTTTAATATATGAAAGACACCTTTAAACTGCAAAATATGAACTACAGCTTCTAATTACACAGTAAATCAGTGTTGGATTACTTTTTATGTAGAAATAGATCACCATGTACTACTTTGTTATTTTCTGAGACGGAGTCTCGCTGTGTCACCGAGGCTGCAGTGCAGTGGCCCAATCTCTGCTCACTGCAACCTCTGCCTCCTGGGTTCAAGCGATTCTGCCTCGGCCTCCCGAGTAGCTAGGATTATAGGCATCCGGCACCATGCCCAGCAATTCTTTTTGTATTTTTAGTAGAGATGGGGTTTCACCATGTTGGCCAGGCTGGTCTCGAACTCTTGACCTCAGGTGATCCGCCTGTCTTGGCCTCCCAAAGTGCTGGGATCCATGCACTCCTTTGAAGTAGTTTCAACAACTGATAAAGAGCTATGCTTAAATTACTCAAGAGTTTCCACTATATAGGTATTTGTTTTTTGTTTTTTTTTTGAGACGGAGTCTCGCTCTGTCGCCCAGGCTGGAGTGCAGTGGCCGGATCTCGGCTCACTGCAAGCTCCACCTCCCCGGTTCACGCCATTCTCCTGCCTCAGTCTCCCGAGTAGCTGGGAGTACAGGCGCCCGCCACCTCGCCCGGCTAGTTTTTTGTATTTTTTAGTAGAGATGGGGTTTCACCATGTTACCAGGACAGTCTCGATCTCCTGACCTTGTGATCCGCCCGTCTCGGCCTCCCAAAGTGCTGGGATTACAGGCTTGAGCCACCGCGCCTGGCCTATATAGGTATTTGTTAATCAGTGCATATATATTGCAGGCCTGTAGGGGGAAAAAAGATTCACACTCATTTTTGTTTCTGAAGTTTTGAAAAAAAGTGGCATTAAGGAGCTAGTATAAATCACTTAAGCACATTTATCAGAGACTAATGAAATTATTCACCTTATAGTGCAGAAGAGATGTTCTCTTCTTTGAATTAATTATATTTTTATGATTACCATAAAAGGACTTTAAAGTTAACTATAAGTATTCAATAAATAAGAACGTTAAATTAGAGAACTGAAGATGAAAGATGTAGTAGAGAGCTATTGCAGAGTAGCAGGGACTCAGTCCCCGAAGAGGGATGAAAGATAATCCCAAGGATTTGAAAGTGGTAAATTGGAAAAGCATTCCAGACAATTCATCCTCTAGAAGGGAGAGGGGAAATGATGATTTAGGAACTGAATCACTGTAAAAAGGAGGAATGAGGGAAAGTTTTCAGAGTAGAAAGAGGTAATACTAATTCTAACATGACCAATCCCTTACTCTGTTTACTAAAAAACTCACAAACAATAAACTAAATGTAGATTTGGATGATGAGGATAAAGGCAAACAGGAGGCTTGCAAAGGCCCAAAACTCTTCTAGTTCCCTAAAAAGGTCAGGTCAGGCCAGGCGCTCATGCCTGTAATCCCAGCACTTTGGGAGGCCCAGGCGTTGTGGATCACGTGAGGTCAGGGGTTCGAGACCAGCCTGACCAACATGGTGAGACCCTGACTCTACTGAAAATACAAAAAAATCAGTCAGTGTGGTGGCGCATGCCTGTAATCCCAGCTACCCGGGAGGCTGAGGCAGGAGATCACTTGAACCCAGGAGGTGGAGGTTGCAGTGAGCCAAGATTGTGCCATTGGACTCTAGCCTGGGTGACAAGAGCAAAACTCCGTCACACACACAAGTCAGATCAGCATGGAAAATGACACAATTTCTTTAATAGATAAAAAGACAACAGAAGTGGCTCACGCCTGTAATCCCAGCACTTTGGGAGGCCAAGATGGGGGAGGACTGCTTGAGGCTAGGAGTTCAAGACCAGCCTGGTCAACATAGTGAGACCCTATCTTACTAGAAAAAAAAAAAGACAACAGCAGCATTTGTAGTTTTTCTGGTATCAACAGTCTAGCAAAATCTCAAATACAAAAAATTAAAATACAAAGAATTAGAATTTGGGTGAGACTATTTCAGTGTTACAGACACTGTTCTACAATTAATTGGGTCAGCAACAAAACCCAGGACAAGAGCAGAAACCACACACAATGGTTCTCTATGAG